>NW_028274821.1:31211965-31386033 GCF_037043125.1 Eumetopias jubatus
AGCCCTTAGATTTGCAGGCAAGAGTGGGGCTGCAGTCCTGGCTTCATGATTCAATTTGGGAGCTGTGTTCTGCCTTCTGCCGTGGCCTGTCTCTCACTCAGAAGATGGGTTTTGGACTCGCTGGCAGTGTTCGCCCACATGCACACAGCAAGATGCTTCCACTGTCAGGAACGACTTTATGGCTGAAGCACGGACTCTCCACCTTGTGGTTCCTTCGAGTCAGGTGGTATGAGTTCGGCCTGCACGCACAGACGGGGGCAACGGTACTGGCTCCGGAAACAAGAGCCGAGTCGAGAGAGGTCTTCGGCGGCCCCGGCCTTTTCGTCCCTCGGGTTTACGTAGGGAAGTCGTTCCCCGTGCTCTGAGCCCCAGTACACAGATTACCGGGTCCTCCCAGCCGGTGACCGGCGGGAGCTGAAGTACGGTTTCTCCACCGTGTTGTGCCTTCGAGCGTGGTGCCTGGAACAGAGCCCTCCACGGACACATGCCGGAGGAGGGCTGGCTTCGCGAAGCTAGAGCTGAGGCGAGCGGTGCCTCTGCACGAAGCCGTTTCTCTCGCCCGGGGGTTTAGGGGAATCGTTTCCCAGGCTCTCACGCACACCCCCTGAAAGGGTTTCCACCCTCCGCAGGCGTGATGCTGTCTAACACTCGTCCCCTCTAGCCTGCGGTTAACACCTGCCGCTCGGTAACGCCACAGCTCGGATTCTTCGTTGTGGTGGCCGGACCTGGGCATCCTGGCAGGCACACAGGGTACGGCGGTGCTAACCTCCTAAAACAAGGGGTGAGCCGAGAGCAACCTTCCTCACAGGCCGCTTCCCCTGTCTGAGACACGTTCAGGGCCCATTTCCCTGCTCTCACACAAACACACAGCAGATGACGTTTGCGCTCAGGAAGGGCCTTCTCGGCCGAGGCGCGGGGTCTCCAGCCTCTTGCTGCTTTGCGCTGGGCGGGTGGTGCTTCGGACTAAACGCACACAGGGGGCAGACGACCTAGCTTCACGAAAGTGGAGTTGATTCGAGAGGCGCCTTGGGGCCATGCTTCTTTCTCTCTTGGAGGTCTGCTGGGCCCCACTCGCCAGGCGGGCACACAAGCACCGTTGAGTAAAGTGGCCACCCTCCAGGGAGGGGACCTGAAGCTGAAGCTGTGCTCCGGCACACGGCTTCCTCCCTCAGAGCGGTCGAATTTGGCGAAAGCACGCTTCCTCTCCACTGTTGTGGCTTCGAGTCAGTACGCTGGCAATTGGATTTGCAGACAAGAGTAGGGCCGCAGTTCTGGCTTCATGAAAAAAGTGGGGAGTCGTGTTCTGCCTTCTGCCGCGGCCTCTCACTCAGAAGATGGGTATTGCATTCTCTGGCAGTCCTCGCCCACATGCACACAGCAAGATAATTCCACCCTCAGGAAAGGCTCTTCAGGGTGAAGCACATTTCTCTCCACAGTGTGGTTCCTTCGCGTTTGGTGGTGGCGGCGGCCTTTTCCTCCGTCGGGTTTACTTAGGGAAGTCGTTCTCAGGGCTCTCAGCCCCAGTACACAGGCTACGGCGTCCTCCCAGCCGGTGACCGGCGGAAGCTGAAGCACGGTTTCTCCACCGTGTTGTGCCTTCGAGGGAGGTGCCTGGAAGGGAGGCCTCCACACACACAGGCCGGGGGAGGGCTGGCTTCGGGAACTACAGCAGAGGCGAGTAGTGCCCCTGCACGAAGCCGTTTCTCTAGCCCGGGCGTTTAGGGGAATCTATTCCCAGGCTCTCACGCACACCCTTTGAAAGGGTTTCCACCCTCCGCCGGGGTGATGCTCTCTACCACACGGCACCTGTACCCCGCGATTAACTCCTGCCACTATGTAACGCTACACCTCGGAATCTTCGTGGTGGTGGCCGGGGACCTAGGCATCCAGGCAGGCACACAAGTGGACGGCGGTGCTAACCTAAAACAAGGGGTGAGCCGAGAGCAGCCTTCCTCACAAGCCGCTTCCCCAGTCAGAGTTACGTTCAGGACCCATTTCTCTTGCTCTCACACAAACACACAGCAGATGACGTTTACGCTTCTGCTGTGTGTTTGTGTGAGAGCAAGAGAATGCTTCCATCGTTAGGAACGACTTTATGGCTGAAGCCCGGACTCTCCACAGTGTGGTTCCGTCGAGTCAGGTGCTATGAGTTCGACCTGCACGCACAGACGGGGGCAACGGTACTGGCTCCGGAAACAAGAGCCGAGTCGAGAGGGTTCCTCGGAGGCGGCAGCCTTTTCCTCCCTTGGGTTTACGTAGGGAAGCCGGTCCCCGTGTTCTCAGCCCCACGACACAGGCTACCGCCTCCTCCCAGCCGGTGACTGGCAGGATCTGAAGCACGGGTTCTCCACCGTGTTGTGCCTCCGAGGGAGGTGCCTGGAACGGAGGCCTCCACGCACACATGCCGGAGGAAGGCTGGCTTCCCGAACCTACAGCTTAGGTGAGCGGTGCCTCTGCACGAAGCCGTTTCTCTCGCCCGGGGCTTTGGGGGAATCATTTCCAGGCTCTCATTCACACCCACTGAAAAAGTTTCCCCCCTCCGCAGGGGTGATGCTGTCTACCACACGGCCCCTCTACCCCGCTGTTAACACCTGCCGCTCGGTAACGCTACAGCTCGGATTCTCTGTGGTGGTGCTGGGGACCTGGGCATCCAGGCAGGCACAGTGGTTACAGCGGTGCTAACCTCCTAAATCAAGGGGTGAGCCGCGAGCAGCCTTCCTCTCAGGCCGCTTCCCCTGTCAGAGACACGTTCAGGGCCCATTTCCCTGCTCTCACACAAACACACAGCAGATGACGTTTGCGCTCAGGAAGGGCCTTCTCTGCCGAGGCGCGGGAGTCTCGAACCATCTTGTTGCTTTGCGCCGGGCGGGTGGCGCCTCGGAGTAAACGCCCACAGGACCAGACGACCTAGCTTCACGAAAGCAGAGTTGAGTCGAGAGGCGCCTTGGGCCCATGCTTCTTTCTCCCTTGGAGTTCTGTTGGGGCCCACTGCCCAGGCAGGCACACAAGCACCGTTGATAAAAGAAAGAGATTAGTTCTACTGTTCTGTTTAACTCAGTATATCCAAATTATTAACCACACTTCAGGTGTAGTTGTTGCATGCAGCTAATGGCTACCTTACGCGATAGTACACTTGTAGTGGATTCCAAAGTCCTGTTTAGAGTGTTAAATGGAGGTTTCAGTTACAGTGAATTTGTTTCTCAGGCCCAGATCCCAGCCCCTCTGTAGTGAAGTATCTTAAGAACAACTGTCATTTAGAAGAATAGCTCTTCTTTTTTTTTTTAAAAGATTTTATTTATTTATTTGAGAGAGAGCATGAGAGATACAGAGCACGAGAGGGAAGAGGGTCAGAGGGAGCAGACTCCCTGCTGAGCAGGGAGCCTGATGTGGGACTCGATCCCGGGACTCCAGGAGCATGGCCTGAGCTGAAGGCAGTCGCTTAACCAACTGAGCCACCCAGGCTCCCTAGAAGAATAGCTCTTCTGACAGATTACTCCCTGGAGCTTCAGAGCAGGGCCAGAAGTTTCAAGAAAGGCACAGGTCCTGAATTGCTCCACCAGAAGCAGTTCTTGATTCCTGTATAGCATGAGTCAGACTTAGTGACTGCACGCAGAAGCCATCACAGACTGTGTGACAGTGGGCACTTGACCAGCTTGCAGAAGGTGGTGAGCAGGGGTTGAGAGGGATGGGTGACTGTCAGGCTGTACAGGAAAAGGCACTTCACTGGGTGGTTGGTAAGGACATGATGCCCAGGGAAGGTATAACCAGGCAGAACTAATGAAATTCTAAATAGCACCCAGTTTCCTTCATTCCCCCTCATTCTTTCCAGATTCTGAGCTGCCCTCATACCATGTCCATCACAACATGTGGCATCTGGAGTTATGCTGATGCTCCCTCCTTCCTGAGTGTAGGGAATGACGAAAGGATAGTAGAAGGAAAGTTTTCTATATTAGACACTTTTGGAAGCTCAAAATATTGGGCCTGAAATGAATGATTTTTGAAAAGACACCCAGGGCAGAATTAAGAACTTAAGCACAGTGCTGTTTACTTACACAGGTAAGTACTATCGGCATCTTACTAAAATCTGTTTCAGGATTTGCAACCAAGTAAGAACAAAAAGTTAGAAAAAATATTTCTTGCATAAAGCATCCCATCTTTATTTTGAAGTTTTCTGGGGAAGCTCTAACTCAAGGTGTAAAGACAACACAAATTTGATTAACAATCCCATCTGAGTAGGTTTTTTTAAACAACATTAGTTTAAATGAAGGTAGAAGGTTTTACCTTGTATACCTGAATTTGTTTAACCAATATCCTCTTGTTTTATTTTGTGTTTTTTGTTGTTGTTCTTACTTAGAAGGGGACATAAATTGTTAAGTCATCGACTTCTGAGTTTCACAGCAGTGAAAATGCAAGGTTAAGCCTGTGTCACCATATCGCAGATGCGTTTGTTCAGGTAATACCTCTGTGTGGTCCTTCTTGTTCCCTTTCAAGAATGTCAAAAGGATATTTTTCTATAGGGAAACCTTTTTTCCAGCTGATGTTATGAAATTTTTAGGTAAATAAAAATAGTTGTAAGGCAGACCAGGTTTCTCATGATGCTATTTCTCCTTCCTCTTTCCCAGCTGAACCTTTTCATTTCTTCACATTCTTCAAGGAGCTGCAGAAATGTACCTGAAGCCTTTAGGAAGCAAAATGTTTGTGTTGTTACTTTCCCATGGGATACTTCAAATGAGCACGTTTATTTTGCTGCTCTTGTTGCTGTATCTTGCTCCACCTTTGGAAGCCAAAAAGTGCATGGAGCCGGTATATGTATATACCTTCAATTGTCATGTTTACAGGGTATTGCACCGCCAAACCTGAGATGATCTTCAAGTTGGAGCAAGGAGAAGAGCCCTGGTCCTTAGAGGAAGAATTCCTAAACCAGAGATACCCAGGTGGGTGAGCACTGACAGAAGGAAACACTTGGGATAGTTAAACTTTTAGGGGAATACCTTTGAAAGTTTTGTTTGGTTGGTTGGTTGGTTGTTTTACCCTTTTAAACAGCTCCGTTGAAATACTATTTACATATCGTACAATCCACCCATTTAAAGGGTACAATTTAGTGGCTTTTCACATATTCACAGATATGTGTAAATATCACCACAGTTCATTTTCATAACCTCAGAAAGAAACCTCATACCCTCTAGTTATTACCCCCTATCCTCCTGTCCGCTACAGCCCAGCGATCACTAATCTACTTTCTGTCTTTATAGATGTGCCTATTGCAGACAATTCATGTAAATGCAGTCACACCTTATATGGTCTTTTATGATTGGTTTCTTTCACATAGGATTATAAGATTCATGTGTATCAGTACTTCATCCTTTGTATGGAAAATAATGTCTCATTGTATGTATTTGCCACATTTGTTTGTCCATTCTTCACTCAGTTGACGTTTAGGATTCTACCTTTTGGCTATTGAGTAATGCTGATAGAAACATTGATTTCCAAGATTTTGCATGGATTTTTTTTTTTTTTTTTTGGACATAACGCTTTTTTTCCTCTTACTGAGTTACACTTGATTCTAACTGCTGGGTTATGGGGTAAGTGTTTCAAGAATTTCCATACTATTTTCCACAGTGCCTGCCTATTTTTCATTCCTAACGACAGCATATGAGAGTTCTAATTTTTCCACATCTTTACCAACACTTGTTATTATCTGACTTTTTTATTCTAGCCATCCTCGTAGATGTGAAGTGGTATATCATTGAAGTGTTGATGTGCATTTCTGTACTAGGCATTTGGCCTGCCATGATAAATACCATAGTCTGGGTGGCCTAAACAGCAGAAATTTATTTCTTATACTTCTGGAAGCTGAAAGCCCAATATCAAGGTGCCAACATGATTAATTTCTGGTGAAGCTTCTTTCTGGCTTGCAGATGACTGCCTTCTGACTGTGCCCTCTTATGGCCTTTTCTCTGTGCTTTCATGGAGAGAGAACTGTGATGTCTCTTTCTATTCTGTCAAAGATACCAAGCCTATAGGAATTTGAGCCCCACCCTTATGAACTCATTTACCCTTAATTTCCCCAAAGGCCTTACCACCAAATAGAGTTACATTGAGGGTCAGGGCTTCAACATACGAATTTGGGGGGAGATATAATTCAGTCCATAACAGTTTACTTGGTCACTAGTGATGTCAAGCATTTTTTCATGTGCTTATTGGTATTTTTGTGTAAACTGGTAAATTCAGGAACTTCAAAAATTATAGTTTCAGTATAATTCTTAGAGCAAAAGAGCAAAATCACCCTAAGTGTGTTTGCTAGAGTTTTTGTTGTGAAGCTATTCAACCAGACAGCAGAATTTTTAGATTAAGCATATTTCCCAGTCATTAGATGTAAATGATTTGATCGTATTGGTTGGCTAAAAAAGATACCCCAAAATAAGTATGTTTGAAAGATTGCAATAAAAAAATAGTAAAGTTATTAAGTAAAAAACAAAATAATGTAGAGTTTCATGTTATTCAGGCTTGAATTTAGGCAATAAATGCAGTAACTTAGGGGTGCCTGGATGGCTCATCGGAATGTGTCTGCCTTCAACTCAGGTCATCCTCTCAGGGTCCTGGGATTGAACCCCGTGCCAGGATCTCTAATCAGTGGGAGCCTGTTGCTCCCTCTCCCTCTGCCCCACACCTCGCTCGTGCTCTCTCACTCTCTCAAATATAAATAAATAAATAAATAAATAAATAAATAAATAAATAAATGCATTAATTTAAAAGAAGGCCCTCTTTTTACGAGCACAGGTTAAAGTAAACCCTTAAGCATTTGAATGACTGCACCAAACAGTATCATACTAGCTATCATAAAACACAAAATAATGGGGTTCTAAGAAGTTAAAATTCACGAGGATTAGGAGGTAATGTACCTCATCTGATTAAAGATACTATGAACATTAAATAAGTATGCCTATATGGGATGTAAATGATATTTATATTAGAGTGAACCAGGGGCGCCTGGGTGGCTCAGTCAGTTAAGCATCTGCCTCTGGCTTAGGTCACGATCTTAGGGTCCTGGGATGGAGCGCTGTGTTGGGCTCCCTGCTCAGTGGAGAGTTTGCTTCTCCTCCCTCTGCCCCTCCCCCGTGCTCCTCTCCCTCTGTCTCTTGCAAATAAATAAAATCTTAAAAAAAAGTGAACCATATATATGTATTTGTATCCTGAGATCAAAGAACAAGCCTTTTCATGTATTGCATGGAGCACTGGGTGTTATACACAAACAATGAGTCATGGAACTCTACATCAAAAACTAATGTACTGTATGGTGACTAACATAACATAAAAAAAAAAGAAAAAAGGAGAAGCCTTTCAGATTCCCATAGATTAATCATAAGATAGTGAAAACATAATGTTAATCTAGAAAGAAAACCAGTAAGTCCAACAAATTAGAATTGCATAAATAATATTCTCAACATATTTTGATAAATCAAGAAATTAATGAGTACACAAAAAACTCTTAAGATGGATATTTTAAAAATTATCTCTTTTAAACAACGTATGAAAAAGGATATCAAGTCCGAAATTGTGTGACATTTATAAAATAAATGTGCATATTATAAACCTTAGGGTATAGTAGATTAGTGAACAGAGGTAAATTGGTAGTCTAGTAATAAATTAAGCAAGAACAATAACAAAAGTATACTAACACAAGCAGAATTTAAAAGTGGTAATCAACTGGAAGACTGAGAAATTATAGAATGTTTCTTAGGCCAAAAAACAGTAAAATGGATGAAATTTTAGCTAACCCTAACAAAGACAAAAGAAGCACTTATAGAATACAAAATTATAAATATTTAATGCAGTGTCAAAGAAAATCTCATTTATACGAGTGTTGTGGTAGGATTTGCTCTATTACATATGTAAAGCTCTGAGAGGTAAGTAGTATGGAACTGGAAGTGGGATAGTTTAATAAATTAGTGAAACAGAAAAGAAAGCTCAAGGGGAAAAAAACATATACTTCATAGATAATTGGTCTTTTATTTTTAAGATTTTACTTATTTATTTGACAGAGAGAGACACAGCGAGAGAAGGAACACAAGCAGGGGGAGTGGGAGCGGCAGAAGCAAGCTTCCCGCGGAGCGGGGAGCCCGATGCGGGGCTCGATCCCAGGACCCTGAGATCATGACCTGAGCCGAAGGCAGATGCTTAACGACTGAGCCACCCAGGCGCCCCATAGATAATTGGTCTTGATAGATGGCACTAGCCCCACAAAACAGTGGAGAAAGAATCCCAAAGTAACCTTATTGATCTAAACGAAAAATGGGATTCAGGTGGCTTAAAGGCCTGATTTTTCTCAAAGCAAAACTAGAGATATTCTAGGGGATAATAAAGAGAATGTGTTTGTGACTCTGCTTGGGGAAGGAATAAGATATAAAAGTATTAACCAGGGGAAAGGTGGAATAAATGTATTCTATTTTACTCTCCACTAATTGCAACTAAATGTATACATGTGTGTGTATCTATACATATATCTATATCTATATATATGTATAACTGTGTGTATATGTATCAATATACATATGGTAAATATATATAGAATAAATGTAATATTCTGAAAGATTACACAGCAATGAAGGTGAGCTAGGGACCGTGGCACCTGATGAAATACAGGGTGGTTAGTGTTAGGAGAAGGCTGGTGGGGACCCTGACATCTCACCGCTCCTCACTGTTAATGTGGTAGCCTACTCCAACTCCCAAAGATGTCAGTGGAGGTTTAGGGGGGAACATGGACTTCTGTCCATACTTGGCAGTAGTGAAGCTGCATTCCACTTCTTTTGTTGGCATGATTTCAGAGGAGGTTGGCTAAAATTGAATGTAAAAATTCAGTTTATGAGTTTTCTCATAAAGATCATGCATTTGTTGTTCTGTCTAGAAATATCCAAACTCAGAGTAAGACAGATTTATTCATAAGCTTTCTTCTAGAAATTTTTAAATTTCACATTTTACATTTTGTAATTCATTTGGTGTTAGTTCTCATACACAGGATGGGATATGTGTCAAGGTTAATTTTTTGAAAAGGAGAGTCCAGTAATTCTAACACCATTAATTGAAAAGATTATCCTTTCTCTACTGAATAGCATTTCCATTGTTCTTAGAAGATGGATAAATGTATATTTTGTATATGGTACATAAGTTTATGTGTGTGTGTGTATTTGTACTTATATTCTGTACTTTTAACACTGTATGTGCTATCTGTATTTTTATTCATCTACATATCCATCCTTATGTCAATACCACCTTAACTTTATTATTCTAGGTTCTTAATTAGACCTTGAAATCAGTTAATGTGAGTCCACCAGCGTTCTTTATAAATTTTAAAATGAGCTTTTTAAATTTTTTTTAAATTTTATTTTGTTATGTTAATCACCATACATTACATCATTAGTTTTTGATGTAGTGTTCCATGATTCATTGTTTGCATATAACATCCAGTGCTCCGTTCAATACGTGCCCTCTTTAATGCCCATCACCAGGCTAACCAATCAAGTCCAAAATTGTGTGACATTTATAAAATAAATGTGCATATTATAAACCTTAGGGTATAGTAGATTAGTGAACAGAGGTAAATTGGTAGTCTACTAATAAATTAAGCAAGAACAATAACAAAAATATACTCCCCTCTAGAACCCGCAGTTTGTTTCTCAGAGTCCATAAGTCTCTCATGGTTCATCTCCCCCTCTGCTTCCCCCCCTTCATTTTTCCCTTCCTACTATCTCCTTTTTTTTTTTTAACATATAATGTATTATTTGTTTCAGAGGTACAGATCTGTGATTCAACAGTACTACACAGTTCACAGCGCTCACCATAGCACATACCCTCCCCAGTGTCCCAACCACCCCATCCCTCCCACCCCCCACCACTGCAGCAACACTCAGTTTGTTTCCTGAGATTAAGACTTCTTCATATCAGTGAGATCATATGATACATGTCTTTCTCTGATTGATTGATTTATCGCTCGGCATAATACCCTCTAGTTCCATTCACATCATTGCAAACGGCAAGATTTCATTCCTTTTGATGGCTGTATAATATTCCATTGTATGTATATATACCTATAGGTATGTACACACACACACACACACACACACACAACACATCTTTATCCATTCATCTGTCGATGGCCATCTTGGCTCTTTCCATAGTTTGGCTATCGTGGACATTGCTGCTTTAAACATCGGGGTGCACGTACCCCTTTGGATCCCTACATTTGTATCTTTGGGGTCAATACCCAATAGTGCAATTGCTGGGTCGTATGGTAGCTCTATCTTCAACTTCTTGAAGAGCCTCCGTACTGTTTTCCAGAGTGGCTGTGCCAGCTTGCGTTTCCACCAACAGTGTAGGAGGGTTCCCCTTTCTCCGCATCCCCTCCAACATCTGTCATTTCCTGACTTGTTAATTTTAGCCATTCTGACTGGTGGGAGGTGGTATCTCATTGAGGTTTTGATTTCGATTTCCCTGATGCCGAGAGATGTTCAGCACTTTTTCATATGTCTATTGGCCATTTGGATATCTTCTTTGGAAAAATGTCTTTTCATGTCTTCTGCCCATTTCTTGATTGGATTATTTGTTCTTTGGGTGTTGAGTTTGGTAAGTTCTTTAGAGATTTTGGATACTAGCCCTTTATCTGATATGTCATTTGCAAATACCTACTTCCATTCTGTTGGTTGTCTTTTGGTTTTGTGGACTGTTTCTTTTGCTGTGCAAAAGCTTTTTATCTTGATGAAGTCCCAATAGTTCATTTTTGCCCTTGCTTCCCTTACCTTTGGCATTGTTTCTAGGAAGGAGTTGCTGCGGCTGAGGTCGAAGAGGTTGCTGCCTGTGTGCTTTAGGATTTTGATGGACTCCTGTCTCACATTTAGGTCTTTAACCATTTTGAGTCTATTTTTGTGTGTGGTGTAAGGAAATGGTCCAGTTTCATTCTTCTGCATGTGGCTGTCCAATTTTCCCAACACCATTTGTTGAAGAGACTGTCTTTTTTCCGTTGGACATTCTTTCCTGCTTTGTCGATGATTAGTTGACCATAGAGCTGAGGGCCCGTTTCCGGGCTCTCTATTCTGTTCCATTGATCTATATGTCTGTTTTTCTGCCAGTACCATACTGTCTTGATGATGACAGCTTTGTAATGGAGCTTGAAATCCAGAATTGTGATGCCACCAGCTTTGCTTTTCTTTTTCAACATTCCTCTGGCTATTCAGGGTCTTTTCTGGTTCCATACAGATTTCAGGATTATTTGTTCCATCTCTTTGAAAAAAGTGGATGGTTTTTTGATGGGGATTGCATTGAATGTGTAGATTGCTCTAGGTAGCATTGACATCTTTACGATGTTTGTTCTTCCAATCCATGAGCATGGAACGTTTTTGCATTTCCTTGTGTCTTCCTCAATTTCTTTCCTGAGTATTTTATAGTTTTCCGAGTACAGATTCTTTGCCTCTTTGGTTAGATTTATTCCCAGGTATCTTATGATTTTGGGTGCAATTGTAAATGGGATCGACTCCTTAATTTGTCTCTCTTTTGTCTTGTTGTTGGTGTATAGGAATGCCACTGATTTCTGTGCATTGATTTTATATCCTGCCACTTTACTGAATTCCTGTATGAGTTCTAGCAGTTTTGGGGTGGAGAGGCTTTTGGGTTTTCCACATAAAGTATCATATCATCTGCAAAGAGTGAGAGCTTGACTTCTTCGCCAATTTGGATGCCTTTGATTTCTTTTTGTTGTCTGATTGCTGTGGCTAGGACTTCTGATACTATGTTGAATAGCAGTGGTGATAATGGACATCCCTGCTGTGTTCCTGACCTTAGGGGGAAAGCTCTCGGTTTTTCCCCATTGAGAATGATATTCACTGTGCGTTTTTCGTAGATGGCTTTTATGATATCGAGGTATATACCCTCTATCCCTAACTCTGAAGAGTTTTGATCAAGAAAGGATGCTGTCCTTTGTCAGAAGTTTTTTCTGCATCTATTGAGAGGATCATATGGTTCTTGTTCTTTCTTTTATTAATGTATCACACTGATTTGCGGATGTTGAACCAACCTTGCAGCCCAGGGATAAATCCCACTTGGTCGTGGTGTGAATAATCCTTTTAATGTACCGTTGGAGCCTATTGGCTAGTATTTTGGTGAGAATTTTGGCATCCATGTTCATCAGGGATATTGGTCTGTAATTTCCATTTTTGATGGGGTCTTTGGTTTGGGGATCAGGGTAATGGTGGCCTCATTAAACGAGTTTGGAAGTTTTCCTTCCATTTCTATTTTCTGGAACAGTTTCAGAAGAATAGGTATTAATTCTTCTTGAAATGTTTGTAGAATTCCTTTGGGAAGCCATTTGGCCCTGGGCCTTTGTTTGTTGGGAGATTTTTTATTACTTTTTCAAATAGAAATGGATCAGATGCATTCAGAGATGGAAATACAGATGAGTAGCAGAGCAAAGATGGCATGTGGATATGAAATTGGAGCTCCGAATTTATTTCTGAGTTTTGGGAGCCATATCAGAGTGTCAGACAAACTGTACTGCTTTAAAGGTTGGGGTTGGTGAGAAGATTAAGCAAACTGATACCTCATAGAATGTTAAAACTTTTTTTTAAGATTTTATTTATTTGAGAGAAAGACTGCATGCGCATGAGCACGGGGGAGGGGCAGAGGGAGAGAGAGAGAAGCAGACTCCCTGATGAGCAGGGAGCCCGATGCGGGACTCGATCCCAGGACCCTGGGATCATGACCTGAGCTGAAGGCAAGAAGAGACTTAACCGACTGAGCCAGGCACCCAGGTGCCCAGAATGTTAAAATATTTGAAGATAAAAAAGATCTTTATTTTTCGAGTAGGTGATTTAGTTAACAACTTTTCAGTAATTACTCTAAAATAATATAGAACATTATCTCTACTTGTTCTTCAATAAAAGTAGAAGATGTAATGCCAAATGTGAACTTGGTCCCTTCCGTTTTCCAGAAACTCAAACACAGGGGTTGAATTAGACATTCTTTTCTGTTGAATCAGCTGAATTAAAATTACTTTCCATAAATATTTTGAGTACCCAAGATATTCAGGTTGCTCAGCAGTTTAAAACTGTGTTCTCTTTGAAACGTTTCGACACTTTCTATCCACACTTCAAACCTCTGCATGATGCTTTGGCTTCTCTCCCCACTCGCCTGTCATATCTGGTGACCAGAGCCTTGATTTGTAATCAAATCCATTGGATCTTGTCTAATTCTTTCCTTACTTGACTTTTCTGTAGCATTTGCCTCTACTGCCTCTGTCCTTCTGGAAAGTTTCTTTGTTACTGTCCATGACACCCTCCACTGGCCCCATCTATACAGTGCTGATATCTTTTTGGAGTCATCTTCTTTCCCTGTCCTTTCACGTGGCTCATTCCCAGTTTCTGACCATGGCCCTTTTAATCTGCTCTATTAATCTTACAACGGGTTCATTCTCTCTCTCTCTCTCTCTCTCTTTTTTAAGCTTTATTGAGATTCAGTTCACATACCATGCCATTCACCCATTTAAGTCTGGAATTCAGTGATGTTTTAGTATACTCACAGATTGGTACAAATATCACCACAGTCAATTTTAGAACAGTTTCATCATCTTAAAAAGCAACTCTTCATTTTATCCCCTTCATGTGCTCATTTCCCCCAAACCCCAAGCAACCACTAATCCCATTTTCTGTCTGTATAGATTTGCTGAACCACTCCCTGTATTATTTCTTGTAGGGCAGTTCTGCCTGTGACAAATTTTGTTTTTGTTTATCTGGGAAGGTTTTAATTTTTCTATTTTTGCTGGATATATAATTCTTGGTTGACAACTTTTTTCTTTCAGCACTTACTTGTCATATATCATTTCACTGCCTTCTGTCCTCCAGGGTTTCTGATTAGTAATCTGCTTTTAATACTATTGTACATGATGAGTCACTTCTTTCTTGCTGCTTTCAATATTGTCTCTTTGTCTTTATTGCTTGATACTATCCCATATTTCATTTTTTGTCATTATTTTTCTTTCTGCTTTCTCACAGTATGTAATTTCAGTGTCCAGTCTGTTCATTCTTTCATCTCCTCAAATCTGCTATACAATCCCTCTGGTGAAATTTTGTTTTAGTTATTATAGTTTTCAACTCTTGAGTTTCTATATAATTTCAATTTGTTAAAATTTCTATCTCTTTATTGATATTCTTGATTTAGTGAAATATCTTTCTTTTATTTTCCTTTAGTCCTGGACATTGTTTTTTTCTAGGTATTTGACCATATTTAATATGGCTGATTTAAGGTTATTGTCTAGTAAGTTCAATGTTTGCTTCTTTAGGAGGAGTTTCTATTGATTATACCTTTTCTGCATATGAGCCTTACTTTCTTGTTTCTTTCCTTGTTTACTAAACTTTTTTCTTGAAAATAGGACATTTTAAATAGAAGAATGTGCCAATTCTAGAAATCAGAATTTTCTCCCTTCCATTGGGGTCATTGTTGAAATTTATTTGTTCGGTGACTTTTTAAAAAAATTCTGTAGAGCCTGTGTTTCTTTCATCTGAGGCAGTTGAAGTATCTGCCGAAATTTCTTTAAATGCCTAGACCCAGTAAGTCTCCCAGTCTTTGCTAAGGGGCTCTGGGCATGTCAGGGAATTCTTCAAACAGACAGATGGTTTATAACTCTGCATTAGCTTAGACTTTTTTCTAATGCCAAACCTCAAGGTCACCTAGAGGTGACAGCTCAGGGCTTTCTCACATCTTTCCTGACTATGCTCACAGCCTTAGGCATACGCACAGCCCTTTGCAAGTTTGCGGCCTCCTTGATTCTCAGGAATATATCAGAGGTTTTCAGAAACATTCAGAAACATTTCAGAAACATTTTCAGAAACATTTACGGACATCTCATTGTCCAACTTTTCCTTTCAAGCTTCTTGGTTAAGCCATTGTTTGTCTCAGCTGTTATCTACCACCTCAGGTAGCCATTAAGTTAAACAAATGCCAAAAAAAAGTTAAACAAATGCCTTTAATTGTTGATAAATGATGAGTGAGGATAATAAGGCTTTTCACACTGAGCTGTGAGTTAGCTCAAATAAAGGCATCCTTATAAGTGGGGTCTTTCAGGAAACCACCAAACTGGCCAAATAATGAGTTTTCTATGAATGAGGTTTCAATGGATCTCCAGCCGAGTTCTGCTCTTGTGCTTGCCAGCCTGCTGGTTGCAAACCATTGGTTGTCAAACTATTGCAGAGTTGGGAAGGAAAGGATATAAGTCATAAAAGGTCGCAGTATCACCATTCTACTATGATTAAGCTGTTTTGTTTTTTTAATAAATGTTTTGAAGATAGCCTTTGTTAATTTTTATAATTTTTGCTAGTTTTTTAAAAAAATGTATTTATTGAGAAAGCAAGAGACTGTGAGTGGGGGGAGAGGCAGAGGGGGAGAGAGAGAGAGAGATAGAGAGAGAGAATTTCATGCAGACTCTCTGTTGAGCATGGAGCCTGACATGGGACTTGATCCCACAACCCCGAGATCATGACCTGAGCCAAAATCAAGAGTTGGATGCTTAACCAACTGAGCTACCCAGGCGCCTCAGTTTTTGCCAGTTTTTTCCTAGTTTATACGAAGGAGAGAATCTTTTGGATCCTTACTTAACCATTTTTATTTATGTCACTTGTTAGCCAATTTTTTTTAATCCACAGGATCTAATTAAGTCAGATATTAAAGAGATTCACAAAAATGAAAGCAGTGCCACTTTTCTCACTAATGTTTTCGCTTTGGAGAATATAATTACCTTTTCTTTTTTTCTTTTTTAGATTAAATTTTGAGAGGTATTCTTGTTCTTTTATTTATTTGTTTCAGTTACCAGCTACTACTACTGAGTTTCACATGCAGGAGGTACTCACTTAGGAACACTGAAGATATAAGTGAACAAATAATGGGATACATAACACTGAGGGGGGAAAAAGAAACTTGTTTCTGTCCCGTTATCTCTTAGTTTTCTTCCCTTTCTTTTCTACTTTTAATTGTGATAAGAACACTTAACATGAGATCTACCCTTAGCACATTTTTATGTGTATGATACTCTATTGTTAACTATAGGGATGGTGTTGTACAGCAGATCTCTGGAACTTGATGATTTTGCATAACTGAAATTTTATGTCTGTTGAACAGCAACTCCCCAGTTCCTCCTCCTCCCGGCCCATTTGAAGTCTTTTGTTGTGGAAATGTTCCCTTTTCTCATTTTCCAAGATTCTACCTTTTCCAGACTCCTTTTTTTATTATTAATTTTATTTTATTATGTTAGTCACCATACAGTACATCATTAGTTTCTGATGTAGTGTTCCATGATTCATTGTTTGCGTATAACACCATCGCATGCGTGCTCCATGCGATATGTGCCCTCCTTAATACCATCACCAGGCTAACCCATCCCCCCACCCCCTCCCCTCTAGAACCCTCAGTTTGTTTCTCAGAGTCCATAGTCTCTCATGGTTCGTCTCCCCCTCCGATTCCCCCCCCTTCGCTTTTCCCTTCCTGCTATCTTCTCTTTTTTTTTTTTTGAACATATAATGTATTATTTGTTTCAGGGGTACAGATCTATAATTCATCAGTCTTACACAATTCACAGCACTCACCGTAGCACATATCCTCCCCAATGTCCATCACCAGCCACCCCATCCCTCCCACCCCCCACCACTCCAGCAACCCTCAGTTTGTTTCCTGAGATTAAGAGTCTCTTATGGTTCGTCTCTCTCTCCGGTTTCATCCTGTTTCATTTTTTCCTCCCTTCTCCTACGAGCCTCTGTCTTGTTTCTCAAATTCCTCATATCATGAGATAATATGATACTTTCTCTGATTGACTTACTTTGGTTAGCGTAATACCCTCCAGTTCCAACCACGTCGTTGCAAATGGCAAGATTTCGTTCCTTTTGATGGCTGTATAATATTCCACTGTGTATACACACCACATCTTCTTTATCCATTCATCTGTTGATGGACATCTTGGCTCTTTCCATAGTTTGGCTATCGTGGACATTGCTGCTATAAACATCGGGGTGCACATAGCCCTTCGGATCACTACATTTGTATCTTT
This sequence comes from Eumetopias jubatus, assembly GCF_037043125.1. Taxonomy (NCBI): domain Eukaryota; kingdom Metazoa; phylum Chordata; class Mammalia; order Carnivora; family Otariidae; genus Eumetopias; species Eumetopias jubatus. Next base: position 31,229,043 of record NW_028274821.1, read on the forward strand.
GGGGTAAATACCCAGTAGTGCAATTGTTGGGTCATAGGGTAGCTCTGTTTTCAACTTTTTGAGGAACCTCCGTACCGTTTTCCAGAGTAGCTGCACCAGGTTGCATTCCCACCAACGGTAGGGAGGGTTCCCCTTTCTCCGCATCCTCGCCAACATCCTTTCCGGACTCATTACTTTTCGGAAAGCTTTTTCTTTGGCTTTTTGGCCTATACTTTTTCTGCCAGCCTCTTTACTATTCATGCTTCCCTAAATGCTATTTGGTATTTTTCTTTCCTTAGTCCCATATAGGATGTATAGCATATAGCTCACATTGCTGATTGCCTCTTAAAATTTTAGTTACCACCTAAATAGCTAATAACCCCTAAATGCTTGTCTTCATCCTCACACCTCTCTTCTATATTCTAAAATCATGTGTGTATTAGTTTAAGGGATAGTTCCACCTTTATGTTCACAGACCCTTCAGGAGCAACATGAACAGATCTGTCTCACTAAAACTTCTGACACTTTTTTTTTCCTTTTGTTTCCTAAATGTCAGTGTTTGGCACCAACATTCCAGAAGCTGCTCGTTTAGTTAGCCTGGGCGGTTGTGCAAGAAAGTAATGATCAGATCGGTTGCTGCTGCTACACCCTGAGATTATGTCCCTGTCCTTATATTCATTGCTGTTACTTCAGCATAAATAATCACTTATCCTGGTCTCTATGATTCCAAATCCTTGGTAAGTTGTTCTTTGCTCTTCATGAGCTCTAGATTTGTATATTTTTATATATGTATTTATACATAAGTTTGATCATGTAAAATATCTCCACAGCTTGCATGTATGTATCTTCTCTGTCTCCCTCTATTTACAATGACGATGTCTAAGGAGGGGATGAACATCTTAGAATTCTCTAGAATGCCCACAGTACCTTGGGATGAAGAGGAAGAGTTGTAGGAAACCTCTTCACATTGAATTTTTTTATCCTAAAAACATCTATAATTCACAAGTAGATATAAATGAATTATAGTAAGTTAAAAACCTTCTTAACTGAGCAACTCCACAGCTACAGACAAAATTAGGTCAGAAATAGGTGTCTTTGATAACCATGTCTTTTAGAGCTTAAGAGTAAACAGGAAAAGTGGTAATTCTCAACGATATGTGTCACGTAATTCTGAATCTTTGAACGAAATGTGTTGTTACAGGGATCCATGTCATTCGAAGATGTGATTGTCAGACTTACCCAGGATGAATGGCAGTACATGAGCCCTGCTCAAAGGACCCTGTACCGAGATGTGATGCTAGAGAACTACAGCCACACCTCATTTCAGTGGGTAAGCAGACCTTATTAGGTATCTTCGTCTAAATTAAATTTCCTTCTTTTTAAAAGTTGTCAAAACACGTGGACTCCTTGTAGAGATTAATATTGTACTGGCTTTTGAGTGAGAGGTCTAAGGTACCTGAAGCCTTTAGGAAGCAGACAAAATGTTTGTGTTGTTACTTTCCCATGGGATACTTCAAATGAGCACGTTTATTTTGCTGCTCTTGTTGCTGTATCTTGCTCCACCTTTGGAAGCCAAAAAGTGCATGGAGCCGGTATATGTATATACCTTCAATTGTCATGTTTACAGGGTATTGCACCGCCAAACCTGAGATGATCTTCAAGTTGGAGCAAGGAGAAGAGCCCTGGTCCTTAGAGGAAGAATTCCTAAACCAGAGATACCCAGGTGGGTGAGCACTGACAGAAGGAAACACTTGGGATAGTTAAACTTTTAGGGGAATACCTTTGAAAGTTTTGTTTGGTTGGTTGGTTGGTTGTTTTACCCTTTTAAACAGCTCCGTTGAAATACTATTTACATATCGTACAATCCACCCATTTAAAGGGTACAATTTAGTGGCTTTTCACATATTCACAGATATGTGTAAATATCACCACAGTTCATTTTCATTACCTCAGAAAGAAACCTCATACCCTCTAGTTATTACCCCCTATCCTCCTGTCCGCTACAGCCCAGCGATCACTAATCTACTTTCTGTCTTTATAGATGTGCCTATTGCAGACAATTCATGTAAATGCAGTCACACCTTATATGGTCTTTTATGATTGGTTTCTTTCACATAGGATTATAAGATTCATGTGTATCAGTACTTCATCCTTTGTATGGAAAATAATGTCTCATTGTATGTATTTGCCACATTTGTTTGTCCATTCTTCACTCAGTTGACGTTTAGGATTCTACCTTTTGGCTATTGAATAATGCTGATAGAAACATTGATTTCCAAGATTTTGCATGGATTTTTTTTTTTTTTTTTTGGACATAACGCTTTTTTTCCTCTTACTGAGTTACACTTGATTCTAACTGCTGGGTTATGGGGTAAGTGTTTCAAGAATTTCCATACTATTTTCCACAGTGCCTGCCTATTTTTCATTCCTAACGACAGCATATGAGAGTTCTAATTTTTCCACATCTTTACCAACACTTGTTATTATCTGACTTTTTTATTCTAGCCATCCTCGTAGATGTGAAGTGGTATATCATTGAAGTGTTGATGTGCATTTCTGTACTAGGCATTTGGCCTGCCATGATAAATACCATAGTCTGGGTGGCCTAAACAGCAGAAATTTATTTCTTATACTTCTGGAAGCTGAAAGCCCAATATCAAGGTGCCAACATGATTAATTTCTGGTGAAGCTTCTTTCTGGCTTGCAGATGACTGCCTTCTGACTGTGCCCTCTTATGGCCTTTTCTCTGTGCTTTCATGGAGAGAGAACTGTGATGTCTCTTTCTATTCTGTCAAAGATACCAAGCCTATAGGAATTTGAGCCCCACCCTTATGAACTCATTTACCCTTAATTTCCCCAAAGGCCTTACCACCAAATAGAGTTACATTGAGGGTCAGGGCTTCAACATACGAATTTGGGGGGAGATATAATTCAGTCCCTAACAGTTTACTTGGTCACTAGTGATGTCAAGCATTTTTTCATGTGCTTATTGGTATTTTTGTGTAAACTGGTAAATTCAGGAACTTCAAAAATTAGAGTTTCAGTATAATTCTTAGAGCAAAAGAGCAAAATCACCCTAAGTGTGTTTGCTAGAGTTTTTGTTGTGAAGCTATTCAACCAGACAGCAGAATTTTTAGATTAAGCATATTTCCCAGTCATTAGATGTAAATGATTTGATCGTATTGGTTGGCTAAAAAAGATACCCCAAAATAAGTATGTTTGAAAGATTGCAATAAAAAAATAGTAAAGTTATTAAGTAAAAAACAAAATAATGTAGAGTTTCATGTTATTCAGGCTTGAATTTAGGCAATAAATGCAGTAACTTAGGGGTGCCTGGATGGCTCATCGGAATGTGTCTGCCTTCAACTCAGGTCATCCTCTCAGGGTCCTGGGATTGAACCCCGTGCCAGGATCTCTAATCAGTGGGAGCCTGTTTCTCCCTCTCCCTCTGCCCCACACCTCGCTCGTGCTCTCTCACTCTCTCAAATATAAATAAATAAATAAATGAATAAATGCATTAATTTAAAAGAAGGCCCTCTTTTTACGAGCACAGGTTAAAGTAAACCCTTAAGCATTTGAATGACTGCACCAAACAGTATCATACTAGCTATCATAAAACACAAAATAATGGGGTTCTAAGAAGTTAAAATTCACGAGGATTAGGAGGTAATGTACCTCATCTGATTAAAGTAAAGATACTATGAACATTAAATAAGTATGCCTATATGGGATGTAAATGATATTTATATTAGAGTGAACCAGGGGCGCCTGGGTGGCTCAGTCAGTTAAGCATCTGCCTCTGGCTTAGGTCACGATCTTAGGGTCCTGGGATGGAGCGCTGTGTTGGGCTCCCTGCTCAGTGGAGAGTTTGCTTCTCCTCCCTCTGCCCCTCCCCCGTGCTCCTCTCCCTCTGTCTCTTGCAAATAAATAAAATCTTGAAAAAAAGTGAACCATATATATGTATTTGTATCCTGAGATCAAAGAACAAGCCTTTTCATGTATTGCATGGAGCACTGGGTGTTATACACAAACAATGAGTCATGGAACTCTACATCAAAAACTAATGTACTGTATGGTGACTAACATAACATAAAAAAAAAAGAAAAAAGGAGAAGCCTTTCAGATTCCCATAGATTAATCATAAGATAGTGAAAACATAATGTTAATCTAGAAAGAAAACCAGTAAGTCCAACAAATTAGAATTGCATAAATAATATTCTCAACATATTTTGATAAATCAAGAAATTAATGAGTACACAAAAAACTCTTAAGATGGATATTTTAAAAATTATCTCTTTTAAACAACGTATGAAAAAGGATATCAAGTCCGAAATTGTGTGACATTTATAAAATAAATGTGCATATTATAAACCTTAGGGTATAGTAGATTAGTGAACAGAGGTAAATTGGTAGTCTAGTAATAAATTAAGCAAGAACAATAAACAAAAATATACTAACACAAGCAGAATTTAAAAGTGGTAATCAACTGGAAGACTGAGAAATTATAGAATGTTTCTTAGGCCAAAAAACAGTAAAATGGATGAAATTTTAGCTAACCCTAACAAAGACAAAAGAAGCACTTATAGAATACAAAATTATAAATATTTAATGCAGTGTTAAAGAAAATCTCATTTATACGAGTGTTGTGGTAGGATTTGCTCTATTACATATGTAAAGCTCTGAGAGGTAAGTAGTATGGAACTGGAAGTGGGATAGTTTAATAAATTAGTGAAACGGAAAAGAAAGCTCAAGGGGAAAAAAACATATACTTCATAGATAATTGGTCTTTTATTTTTAAGATTTTACTTATTTATTTGACAGAGAGAGACACAGCGAGAGAAGGAACACAAGCAGGGGGAGTGGGAGCGGCAGAAGCAAGCTTCCCGCGGAGCGGGGAGCCCGATGCGGGGCTCGATCCCAGGACCCTGAGATCATGACCTGAGCCGAAGGCAGATGCTTAACGACTGAGCCACCCAGGCGCCCCATAGATAATTGGTCTTGATAGATGGCACTAGCCCCACAAAGCAGTGGAGAAAGAATCCCAAAGTAACCTTATTGATCTAAACGAAAAATGGGATTCAGGTGGCTTAAAGGCCTGATTTTTCTCAAAGCAAAACTAGAGATATTCTATGGGATAATAAAGAGAATGTGTTTGTGACTCTGCTTGGGGAAGGAATAAGATATAAAAGTATTAACCAGGGGAAAGGTGGAATAAATGTATTCTATTTTACTCTCCACTAATTGCAACTAAATGTATACATGTGTGTGTATCTATACATATATCTATATCTATATATATGTATAACTGTGTGTATATGTATCAATATACATATGGTAAATATATATAGAATAAATGTAATATTCTGAAAGATTACACAGCAATGAAGGTGAGCTAGGGACCGTGGCACCTGATGAAATACAGGGTGGTTAGTGTTAGGAGAAGGCTGGTGGGGACCCTGACATCTCACCGCTCCTCACTGTTAATGTGGTAGCCTACTCCAACTCCCAAGGATGTCAGTGGAGGTTTAGGGGGGAACATGGACTTCTGTCCATACTTGGCAGTAGTGAAGCTGCATTCCACTTCTTTTGTTGGCATGATTTCAGAGGAGGTTGGCTAAAATTGAATGTAAAAATTCAGTTTATGAGTTTTCTCATAAAGATCATGCATTTGTTGTTCTGTCTAGAAATATCCAAACTCAGAGTAAGACAGATTTATTCATAAGCTTTCTTCTAGAAATTTTTAAATTTCACATTTTACATTTTGAAATTCATTTGGTGTTAGTTCTCATACACAGGATGGGATATGTGTCAAGGTTAATTTTTTGAAAAGGAGAGTCCAGTAATTCTAACACCATTAATTGAAAAGATTATCCTTTCTCTACCGAATAGCATTTCCATTGTTCTTAGAAGATGGATAAATGTATATTTTGTATATGGTACATAAGTTTATGTGTGTGTGTGTATTTGTACTTATATTCTGTACTTTTAACACTGTATGTGGTATCTGTATTTTTTATTCATCTACATATCCATCCTTATGTCAATACCACATTAACTTTATTATTCTAGGTTCTTAATTAGACCTTGAAATCAGTTAATGTGAGTCCACCAGCGTTCTTTATAAATTTTAAAATGAGCTTTTTAAATTTTTTTTAAATTTTATTTTGTTATGTTAATCACCATACATTACATCATTAGTTTTTGATGTAGTGTTCCATGATTCATTGTTTGCATATAACATCCAGTGCTCCGTTCAATACGTGCCCTCTTTAATGCCCATCACCAGGCTAACCAATCAAGTCCAAAATTGTGTGACATTTATAAAATAAATGTGCATATTATAAACCTTAGGGTATAGTAGATTAGTGAACAGAGGTAAATTGGTAGTCTACTAATAAATTAAGCAAGAACAATAACAAAAATATACTCCCCTCTAGAACCCGCAGTTTGTTTCTCAGAGTCCATAAGTCTCTCATGGTTCATCTCCCCCTCTGCTTCCCCCCCTTCATTTTTCCCTTCCTACTATCTCCTTTTTTTTTTAAACATATAATGTATTATTTGTTTCAGAGGTACAGATCTGTGATTCAACAGTACTACACAGTTCACAGCGCTCACCATAGCACATACCCTCCCCAGTGTCCCAACCACCCCATCCCTCCCACCCCCCACCACTGCAGCAACACTCAGTTTGTTTCCTGAGATTAAGACTTCTTCATATCAGTGAGATCATATGATACATGTCTTTCTCTGATTGATTGATTTATCGCTCGGCATAATACCCTCTAGTTCCATTCACATCATTGCAAACGGCAAGATTTCATTCCTTTTGATGGCTGTATAATATTCCATTGTATGTATATATACCTATAGGTATGTACACACACACACACACACACACACACACCACATCTTTATCCATTCATCTGTCGATGGCCATCTTGGCTCTTTCCATAGTTTGGCTATCGTGGACATTGCTGCTTTAAACATCGGGGTGCACGTACCCCTTTGGATCCCTACATTTGTATCTTTGGGGTCAATACCCAATAGTGCAATTGCTGGGTCGTATGGTAGCTCTATCTTCAACTTCTTGAAGAGCCTCCGTACTGTTTTCCAGAGTGGCTGTGCCAGCTTGCGTTTCCACCAACAGTGTAGGAGGGTTCCCCTTTCTCCGCATCCCCTCCAACATCTGTCATTTCCTGACTTGTTAATTTTAGCCATTCTGACTGGTGGGAGGTGGTATCTCATTGAGGTTTTGATTTCGATTTCCCTGATGCCGAGAGATGTTCAGCACTTTTTCATATGTCTATTGGCCATTTGGATATCTTCTTTGGAAAAATGTCTTTTCATGTCTTCTGCCCATTTCTTGATTGGATTATTTGTTCTTTGGGTGTTGAGTTTGGTAAGTTCTTTAGAGATTTTGGATACTAGCCCTTTATCTGATATGTCATTTGCAAATACCTACTTCCATTCTGTTGGTTGTCTTTTGGTTTTGTGGACTGTTTCTTTTGCTGTGCAAAAGCTTTTTATCTTGATGAAGTCCCAATAGTTCATTTTTGCCCTTGCTTCCCTTACCTTTGGCATTGTTTCTAGGAAGGAGTTGCTGCGGCTGAGGTCGAAGAGGTTGCTGCCTGTGTGCTTTAGGATTTTGATGGACTCCTGTCTCACATTTAGGTCTTTAACCATTTTGAGTCTATTTTTGTGTGTGGTGTAAGGAAATGGTCCAGTTTCATTCTTCTGCATGTGGCTGTCCAATTTTCCCAACACCATTTGTTGAAGAGACTGTCTTTTTTCCGTTGGACATTCTTTCCTGCTTTGTCGATGATTAGTTGACCATAGAGCTGAGGGCCCGTTTCCGGGCTCTCTATTCTGTTCCATTGATCTATATGTCTGTTTTTCTGCCAGTACCATACTGTCTTGATGATGACAGCTTTGTAATGGAGCTTGAAATCCAGAATTGTGATGCCACCAGCTTTGCTTTTCTTTTTCAACATTCCTCTGGCTATTCAGGGTCTTTTCTGGTTCCATACAGATTTCAGGATTATTTGTTCCATCTCTTTGAAAAAAGTGGATGGTTTTTTGATGGGGATTGCATTGAATGTGTAGATTGCTCTAGGTAGCATTGACATCTTTACGATGTTTGTTCTTCCAATCCATGAGCATGGAACGTTTTTGCATTTCCTTGTGTCTTCCTCAATTTCTTTCCTGAGTATTTTATAGTTTTCCGAGTACAGATTCTTTGCCTCTTTGGTTAGATTTATTCCCAGGTATCTTATGATTTTGGGTGCAATTGTAAATGGGATCGACTCCTTAATTTGTCTCTCTTTTGTCTTGTTGTTGGTGTATAGGAATGCCACTGATTTCTGTGCATTGATTTTATATCCTGCCACTTTACTGAATTCCTGTATGAGTTCTAGCAGTTTTGGGGTGGAGAGGCTTTTGGGTTTTCCACATAAAGTATCATATCATCTGCAAAGAGTGAGAGCTTGACTTCTTCGCCAATTTGGATGCCTTTGATTTCTTTTTGTTGTCTGATTGCTGTGGCTAGGACTTCTGATACTATGTTGAATAGCAGTGGTGATAATGGACATCCCTGCTGTGTTCCTGACCTTAGGGGGAAAGCTCTCGGTTTTTCCCCATTGAGAATGATATTCACTGTGCGTTTTTCGTAGATGGCTTTTATGATATCGAGGTATATACCCTCTATCCCTAACTCTGAAGAGTTTTGATCAAGAAAGGATGCTGTCCTTTGTCAGAAGTTTTTTCTGCATCTATTGAGAGGATCATATGGTTCTTGTTCTTTCTTTTATTAATGTATCACACTGATTTGCGGATGTTGAGCCAACCTTGCAGCCCAGGGATAAATCCCACTTGGTCGTGGTGTGAATAATCCTTTTAATGTACCGTTGGAGCCTATTGGCTAGTATTTTGGTGAGAATTTTGGCATCCATGTTCATCAGGGATATTGGTCTGTAATTTCCATTTTTGATGGGGTCTTTGGTTTGGGGATCAGGGTAATGGTGGCCTCATTAAACGAGTTTGGAAGTTTTCCTTCCATTTCTATTTTCTGGAACAGTTTCAGAAGAATAGGTATTAATTCTTCTTGAAATGTTTGTAGAATTCCTTTGGGAAGCCATTTGGCCCTGGGCCTTTGTTTGTTGGGAGATTTTTTATTACTTTTTCAAATAGAAATGGATCAGATGCATTCAGAGATGGAAATACAGATGAGTAGCAGAGCAAAGATGGCATGTGGATATGAAATTGGAGCTCCGAATTTATTTCTGAGTTTTGGGAGCCATATCAGAGTGTCAGACAAACTGTACTGCTTTAAAGGTTGGGGTTGGTGAGAAGATTAAGCAAACTGATACCTCATAGAATGTTAAAACTTTTTTTTAAGATTTTATTTATTTGAGAGAAAGACTGCATGCGCATGAGCACGGGGGAGGGGCAGAGGGAGAGAGAGAGAAGCAGACTCCCTGATGAGCAGGGAGCCCGATGCAGGACTCGATCCCAGGACCCTGGGATCATGACCTGAGCTGAAGGCAAGAAGAGACTTAACCGACTGAGCCAGGCACCCAGGTGCCCAGAATGTTAAAATATTTGAAGATAAAAAAGATCTTTATTTTTCGAGTAGGTGATTTAGTTAACAACTTTTCAGTAATTACTCTAAAATAATATAGAACATTATCTCTACTTGTTCTTCAATAAAAGTAGAAGATGTAATGCCAAATGTGAACTTGGTCCCTTCCGTTTTCCAGAAACTCAAACACAGGGGTTGAATTAGACATTCTTTTCTGTTGAATCAGCTGAATTAAAATTACTTTCCATAAATATTTTGAGTACCCAAGATATTCAGGTTGCTCAGCAGTTTAAAACTGTGTTCTCTTTGAAACGTTTCGACACTTTCTATCCACACTTCAAACCTCTGCATGATGCTTTGGCTTCTCTCCCCACTCGCCTGTCATATCTGGTGACCAGAGCCTTGATTTGTAATCAAATCCATTGGATCTTGTCTAATTCTTTCCTTACTTGACTTTTCTGTAGCATTTGCCTCTACTGCCTCTGTCCTTCTGGAAAGTTTCTTTGTTACTGTCCATGACACCCTCCACTGGCCCCATCTATACAGTGCTGATATCTTTTTGGAGTCATCTTCTTTCCCTGTCCTTTCACGTGGCTCATTCCCAGTTTCTGACCATGGCCCTTTTAATCTGCTCTATTAATCTTACAACGGGTTCATTCTCTCTCTCTCTCTCTCTCTCTCTTTTTTAAGCTTTATTGAGATTCAGTTCACATACCATGCCATTCACCCATTTAAGTCTGGAATTCAGTGATGTTTTAGTATACTCACAGATTGGTACAAATATCACCACAGTCAATTTTAGAACAGTTTCATCATCTTAAAAAGCAACTCTTCATTTTATCCCCTTCATGTGCTCATTTCCCCCAAACCCCAAGCAACCACTAATCCCATTTTCTGTCTGTATAGATTTGCTGAACCACTCCCTGTATTATTTCTTGTAGGGCAGTTCTGCCTGTGACAAATTTTGTTTTTGTTTATCTGGGAAGGTTTTAATTTTTCTATTTTTGCTGGATATATAATTCTTGGTTGACAACTTTTTTCTTTCAGCACTTACTTGTCATATATCATTTCACTGCCTTCTGTCCTCCAGGGTTTCTGATTAGTAATCTGCTTTTAATACTATTTTACATGATGAGTCACTTCTTTCTTGCTGCTTTCAATATTGTCTCTTTGTCTTTATTGCTTGATACTATCCCATATTTCATTTTTTGTCATTATTTTTCTTTCTGCTTTCTCACAGTATGTAATTTCAGTGTCCAGTCTGTTCATTCTTTCATCTCCTCAAATCTGCTATACAATCCCTCTGGTGAAATTTTGTTTTAGTTATAGTTTTCAACTCGAGTTTCTATATAATTTCAATTTGTTAAAATTTCTATCTCTTTATTGATATTCTTGATTTAGTGAAATATCTTTCTTTTATTTTCCTTTAGTCCTGGACATTGTTTTTTTCTAGGTATTTGACCATATTTAATATGGCTGATTTAAGGTTATTGTCTAGTAAGTTCAATGTTTGCTTCTTTAGGAGGAGTTTCTATTGATTATACCTTTTCTGCATATGAGCCTTACTTTCTTGTTTCTTTCCTTGTTTACCAAACTTTTTTCTTGAAAATAGGACATTTTAAATAGAAGAATGTGCCAATTCTAGAAATCAGAATTTTCTCCCTTCCATTGGGGTCATTGTTGAAATTTATTTGTTCGGTGACTTTTTAAAAAAATTCTGTAGAGCCTGTGTTTCTTTCATCTGAGGCAGTTGAAGTATCTGCCGAAATTTCTTTAAATGCCTAGACCCAGTAAGTCTCCCAGTCTTTGCTAAGGGGCTCTGGGCATGTCAGGGAATTCTTCAAACAGACAGATGGTTTATAACTCTGCATTAGCTTAGACTTTTTTCTAATGCCAAACCTCAAGGTCACCTAGAGGTGACAGCTCAGGGCTTTCTCACATCTTTCCTGACTATGCTCACAGCCTTAGGCATACGCACAGCCCTTTGCAAGTTTGCGGCCTCCTTGATTCTCAGGAATATATCAGAGGTTTTCAGAAACATTCAGAAACATTTCAGAAACATTTTCAGAAACATTTACGGACATCTCATTGTCCAACTTTTCCTTTCAAGCTTCTTGGTTAAGCCATTGTTTGTCTCAGCTGTTATCTACCACCTCAGGTAGCCATTAAGTTAAACAAATGCCAAAAAAAAGTTAAACAAATGCCTTTAATTGTTGATAAATGATGAGTGAGGATAATAAGGCTTTTCACACTGAGCTGTGAGTTAGCTCAAATAAAGGCATCCTTATAAGTGGGGTCTTTCAGGAAACCACCAAACTGGCCAAATAATGAGTTTTCTATGAATGAGGTTTCAATGGATCTCCAGCCGAGTTCTGCTCTTGTGCTTGCCAGCCTGCTGGTTGCAAACCATTGGTTGTCAAACTATTGCAGAGTTGGGAAGGAAAGGATATAAGTCATAAAAGGTCGCAGTATCACCATTCTACTATGATTAAGCTGTTTTGTTTTTTTAATAAATGTTTTGAAGATAGCCTTTGTTAATTTTTATAATTTTTGCTAGTTTTTTAAAAAAATGTATTTATTGAGAAAGCAAGAGACTGTGAGTGGGGGGAGAGGCAGAGGGGGAGAGAGAGAGAGAGATAGAGAGAGAGAATTTCATGCAGACTCTCTGTTGAGCATGGAGCCTGACATGGGACTTGATCCCACAACCCCGAGATCATGACCTGAGCCAAAATCAAGAGTTGGATGCTTAACCAACTGAGCTACCCAGGCGCCTCAGTTTTTGCCAGTTTTTTCCTAGTTTATACGAAGGAGAGAATCTTTTGGATCCTTACTTAACCATTTTTATTTATGTCACTTGTTAGCCAATTTTTTTTAATCCACAGGATCTAATTAAGTCAGATATTAAAGAGATTCACAAAAATGAAAGCAGTGCCACTTTTCTCACTAATGTTTTCGCTTTGGAGAATATAATTACCTTTTCTTTTTTTCTTTTTTAGATTAAATTTTGAGAGGTATTCTTGTTCTTTTATTTATTTGTTTCAGTTACCAGCTACTACTACTGAGTTTCACATGCAGGAGGTACTCACTTAGGAACACTGAAGATATAAGTGAACAAATAATGGGATACATAACACTGAGGGGGGAAAAAGAAACTTGTTTCTGTCCCGTTATCTCTTAGTTTTCTTCCCTTTCTTTTCTACTTTTAATTGTGATAAGAACACTTAACATGAGATCTACCCTTAGCACATTTTTATGTGTATGATACTCTATTGTTAACTATAGGGATGGTGTTGTACAGCAGATCTCTGGAACTTGATGATTTTGCATAACTGAAATTTTATGTCTGTTGAACAGCAACTCCCCAGTTCCTCCTCCTCCCGGCCCATTTGAAGTCTTTTGTTGTGGAAATGTTCCCTTTTCTCATTTTCCAAGATTCTACCTTTTCCAGACTCCTTTTTTTATTATTAATTTTATTTTATTATGTTAGTCACCATACAGTACATCATTAGTTTCTGATGTAGTGTTCCATGATTCATTGTTTGCGTATAACACCATCGCATGCGTGCTCCATGCGATATGTGCCCTCCTTAATACCATCACCAGGCTAACCCATCCCCCCACCCCCTCCCCTCTAGAACCCTCAGTTTGTTTCTCAGAGTCCATAGTCTCTCATGGTTCGTCTCCCCCTCCGATTCCCCCCCCTTCGCTTTTCCCTTCCTGCTATCTTCTCTTTTTTTTTTTTTTGAACATATAATGTATTATTTGTTTCAGGGGTACAGATCTATAATTCATCAGTCTTACACAATTCACAGCACTCACCGTAGCACATATCCTCCCCAATGTCCATCACCAGCCACCCCATCCCTCCCACCCCCCACCACTCCAGCAACCCTCAGTTTGTTTCCTGAGATTAAGAGTCTCTTATGGTTCGTCTCTCTCTCCGGTTTCATCCTGTTTCATTTTTTCCTCCCTTCTCCTACGAGCCTCTGTCTTGTTTCTCAAATTCCTCATATCATGAGATAATATGATACTTTCTCTGATTGACTTACTTTGGTTAGCGTAATACCCTCCAGTTCCAACCACGTCGTTGCAAATGGCAAGATTTCGTTCCTTTTGATGGCTGTATAATATTCCACTGTGTATACACACCACATCTTCTTTATCCATTCATCTGTTGATGGACATCTTGGCTCTTTCCATAGTTTGGCTATCGTGGACATTGCTGCTATAAACATCGGGGTGCACATAGCCCTTCGGATCACTACATTTGTATCTTTGGGGTAAATACCCAGTAGTGCAATTGTTGGGTCATAGGGTAGCTCTGTTTTCAACTTTTTGAGGAACCTCCGTACCGTTTTCCAGAGTAGCTGCACCAGGTTGCATTCCCACCAACGGTAGGGAGGGTTCCCCTTTCTCCGCATCCTCGCCAACATCCTTTCCGGACTCATTACTTTTCGGAAAGCTTTTTCTTTGGCTTTTTGGCCTATACTTTTTCTGCCAGCCTCTTTACTATTCATGCTTCCCTAAATGCTATTTGGTATTTTTCTTTCCTTAGTCCCATATAGGATGTATAGCATATAGCTCACATTGCTGATTGCCTCTTAAAATTTTAGTTACCACCTAAATAGCTAATAACCCCTAAATGCTTGTCTTCATCCTCACACCTCTCTTCTATATTCTAAAATCATGTGTGTATTAGTTTAAGGGATAGTTCCACCTTTATGTTCACAGACCCTTCAGGAGCAACATGAACAGATCTGTCTCACTAAAACTTCTGACACTTTTTTTTTCCTTTTGTTTCCTAAATGTCAGTGTTTGGCACCAACATTCCAGAAGCTGCTCGTTTAGTTAGCCTGGGCGGTTGTGCAAGAAAGTAATGATCAGATCGGTTGCTGCTGCTACACCCTGAGATTATGTCCCTGTCCTTATATTCATTGCTGTTACTTCAGCATAAATAATCACTTATCCTGGTCTCTATGATTCCAAATCCTTGGTAAGTTGTTCTTTGCTCTTCATGAGCTCTAGATTTGTATATTTTTATATATGTATTTATACATAAGTTTGATCATGTAAAATATCTCCACAGCTTGCATGTATGTATCTTCTCTGTCTCCCTCTATTTACAATGACGATGTCTAAGGAGGGGATGAACATCTTAGAATTCTCTAGAATGCCCACAGTACCTTGGGATGAAGAGGAAGAGTTGTAGGAAACCTCTTCACATTGAATTTTTTTATCCTAAAAACATCTATAATTCACAAGTAGATATAAATGAATTATAGTAAGTTAAAAACCTTCTTAACTGAGCAACTCCACAGCTACAGACAAAATTAGGTCAGAAATAGGTGTCTTTGATAACCATGTCTTTTAGAGCTTAAGAGTAAACAGGAAAAGTGGTAATTCTCAACGATATGTGTCACGTAATTCTGAATCTTTGAACGAAATGTGTTGTTACAGGGATCCATGTCATTCGAAGATGTGATTGTCAGACTTACCCAGGATGAA
This sequence comes from Eumetopias jubatus, assembly GCF_037043125.1. Taxonomy (NCBI): domain Eukaryota; kingdom Metazoa; phylum Chordata; class Mammalia; order Carnivora; family Otariidae; genus Eumetopias; species Eumetopias jubatus. The sequence continues at coordinate 31,244,104 of NW_028274821.1, forward strand.
TGGCAGTACATGAGCCCTGCTCAAAGGACCCTGTACCGAGATGTGATGCTAGAGAACTACAGCCACACCTCATTTCAGTGGGTAAGCAGACCTTATTAGGTATCTTCGTCTAAATTAAATTTCCTTCTTTTTAAAAGTTGTCAAAACACGTGGACTCCTTGTAGAGATTAATATTGTACTGGCTTTTGAGTGAGAGGTCTAAGGTACCTGAAGCCTTTAGGAAGCAGACAAAATGTTTGTGTTGTTACTTTCCCATGGGATACTTCAAATGAGCACGTTTATTTTGCTGCTCTTGTTGCTGTATCTTGCTCCACCTTTGGAAGCCAAAAAGTGCATGGAGCCGGTATATGTATATACCTTCAATTGTCATGTTTACAGGGTATTGCACCGCCAAACCTGAGATGATCTTCAAGTTGGAGCAAGGAGAAGAGCCCTGGTCCTTAGAGGAAGAATTCCTAAACCAGAGATACCCAGGTGGGTGAGCACTGACAGAAGGAAACACTTGGGATAGTTAAACTTTTAGGGGAATACCTTTGAAAGTTTTGTTTGGTTGGTTGGTTGGTTGTTTTACCCTTTTAAACAGCTCCGTTGAAATACTATTTACATATCGTACAATCCACCCATTTAAAGGGTACAATTTAGTGGCTTTTCACATATTCACAGATATGTGTAAATATCACCACAGTTCATTTTCATTACCTCAGAAAGAAACCTCATACCCTCTAGTTATTACCCCCTATCCTCCTGTCCGCTACAGCCCAGCGATCACTAATCTACTTTCTGTCTTTATAGATGTGCCTATTGCAGACAATTCATGTAAATGCAGTCACACCTTATATGGTCTTTTATGATTGGTTTCTTTCACATAGGATTATAAGATTCATGTGTATCAGTACTTCATCCTTTGTATGGAAAATAATGTCTCATTGTATGTATTTGCCACATTTGTTTGTCCATTCTTCACTCAGTTGACGTTTAGGATTCTACCTTTTGGCTATTGAATAATGCTGATAGAAACATTGATTTCCAAGATTTTGCATGGATTTTTTTTTTTTTTTTTTGGACATAACGCTTTTTTTCCTCTTACTGAGTTACACTTGATTCTAACTGCTGGGTTATGGGGTAAGTGTTTCAAGAATTTCCATACTATTTTCCACAGTGCCTGCCTATTTTTCATTCCTAACGACAGCATATGAGAGTTCTAATTTTTCCACATCTTTACCAACACTTGTTATTATCTGACTTTTTTATTCTAGCCATCCTCGTAGATGTGAAGTGGTATATCATTGAAGTGTTGATGTGCATTTCTGTACTAGGCATTTGGCCTGCCATGATAAATACCATAGTCTGGGTGGCCTAAACAGCAGAAATTTATTTCTTATACTTCTGGAAGCTGAAAGCCCAATATCAAGGTGCCAACATGATTAATTTCTGGTGAAGCTTCTTTCTGGCTTGCAGATGACTGCCTTCTGACTGTGCCCTCTTATGGCCTTTTCTCTGTGCTTTCATGGAGAGAGAACTGTGATGTCTCTTTCTATTCTGTCAAAGATACCAAGCCTATAGGAATTTGAGCCCCACCCTTATGAACTCATTTACCCTTAATTTCCCCAAAGGCCTTACCACCAAATAGAGTTACATTGAGGGTCAGGGCTTCAACATACGAATTTGGGGGGAGATATAATTCAGTCCATAACAGTTTACTTGGTCACTAGTGATGTCAAGCATTTTTTCTTGTGCTTATTGGTATTTTTGTGTAAACTGGTAAATTCAGGAACTTCAAAAATTATAGTTTCAGTATAATTCTTAGAGCAAAAGAGCAAAATCACCCTAAGTGTGTTTGCTAGAGTTTTTGTTGTGAAGCTATTCAACCAGACAGCAGAATTTTTAGATTAAGCATATTTCCCAGTCATTAGATGTAAATGATTTGATCGTATTGGTTGGCTAAAAAAGATACCCCAAAATAAGTATGTTTGAAAGATTGCAATAAAAAAATAGTAAAGTTATTAAGTAAAAAACAAAATAATGTAGAGTTTCATGTTATTCAGGCTTGAATTTAGGCAATAAATGCAGTAACTTAGGGGTGCCTGGATGGCTCATCGGAATGTGTCTGCCTTCAACTCAGGTCATCCTCTCAGGGTCCTGGGATTGAACCCCGTGCCAGGATCTCTAATCAGTGGGAGCCTGTTTCTCCCTCTCCCTCTGCCCCACACCTCGCTCGTGCTCTCTCACTCTCTCAAATATAAATAAATAAATAAATAAATAAATAAATAAATGCATTAATTTAAAAGAAGGCCCTCTTTTTACGAGCACAGGTTAAAGTAAACCCTTAAGCATTTGAATGACTGCACCAAACAGTATCATACTAGCTATCATAAAACACAAAATAATGGGGTTCTAAGAAGTTAAAATTCACGAGGATTAGGAGGTAATGTACCTCATCTGATTAAAGTAAAGATACTATGAACATTAAATAAGTATGCCTATATGGGATGTAAATGATATTTATATTAGAGTGAACCAGGGGCGCCTGGGTGGCTCAGTCAGTTAAGCATCTGCCTCTGGCTTAGGTCACGATCTTAGGGTCCTGGGATGGAGCTCTGTGTTGGGCTCCCTGCTCAGTGGAGAGTTTGCTTCTCCTCCCTCTGCCCCTCCCCCGTGCTCCTCTCCCTCTGTCTCTTGCAAATAAATAAAATCTTAAAAAAAAGTGAACCATATATATGTATTTGTATCCTGAGATCAAAGAACAAGCCTTTTCATGTATTGCATGGAGCACTGGGTGTTATACACAAACAATGAGTCATGGAACTCTACATCAAAAACTAATGTACTGTATGGTGACTAACATAACAAAAAAAAAAAGAAAAAAGGAGAAGCCTTTCAGATTCCCATAGATTAATCATAAGATATTGAAAACATAATGTTAATCTAGAAAGAAAACCAGTATTCCAACAAATTAGAATTGCATAAATAATATTCTCAACATATTTTGATAAATCAAGAAATTAATGAGTACACAAAAAACTCTTAAGATGGATATTTTAAAAATTATCTCTTTTAAACAACGTATAAAAAAGGATATCAAGTCCGAAATTGTGTGACATTTATAAAATAAATGTGCATATTATAAACCTTAGGGTATAGTAGATTAGTGAACAGAGGTAAATTGGTAGTCTAGTAATAAATTAAGCAAGAACAATAACAAAAATATACTAACACAAGCAGAATTTAAAAGTGGTAATCAACTGGAAGACTGAGAAATTATAGAATGTTTCTTAGACCAAAAAACAGTAAAATGGATGAAATTTTAGCTAACCCTAACAAAGACAAAAAAAGCACTTATACAATACAAAACTATAAATATTTAATGCAGTGTCAAAGAAAATCTCATTTATACGAGTGTTGTGGTAGGATTTGCTCTATTACATATGTAAAGCTCTGAGAGGTAAGTAGTATGGAACTGGAAGTGGGATAGTTTAATAAATTAGTGAAACGGAAAAGAAAGCTCAAGGGAAAAAAACATATACTTCATAGATAATTGGTCTTTTTTTTTTAAGATTTTACTTATTTATTTGACAGAGAGAGACACAGCGAGAGAAGGAACACAAGCAGGGGGAGTGGGAGAGGCAGACGCAAGCTTCCCGCGGAGCAGGGAGCCCGATGCGGGGCTCGATCCCAGGACCCTGAGATCATGACCTGAGCCGAAGGCAGATGCTTAACGACTGAGCCACCCAGGCGCCCCATAGATAATTGGTCTTGATAGATGGCACTAGCCCCACAAAGCAGTGGAGAAAGAATCCCAAAGTAACCTTATTGATCTAAACGAAAAATGGGATTCAGGTGGCTTAAAGGCCTGATTTTTCTCAAAGCAAAACTAGAGATATTCTATGGGATAATAAAGAGAATGTGTTTGTGACTCTGCTTGGGGAAGGAATAAGATATAAAAGTATTAACCAGGGGAAAGGTGGAATAAATGTATTCTATTTTACTCTCCACTAATTGCAACTAAATGTATACATGTGTGTGTATCTATACATATATCTATATCTATATATATGTATAACTGTGTGTATATGTATCAATATACATATGGTAAATATATATAGAATAAATGTAATATTCTGAAAGATTACACAGCAATGAAGGTGAGCTAGGGACCGTGGCACCTGATGAAATACAGGGTGGTTAGTGTTAGGAGAAGGCTGGTGGGGACCCTGACATCTCACCGCTCCTCACTGTTAATGTGGTAGCCTACTCCAACTCCCAAAGATGTCAGTGGAGGTTTAGGGGGGAACATGGACTTCTGTCCATACTTGGCAGTAGTGAAGCTGCATTCCACTTCTTTTGTTGGCATGATTTCAGAGGAGGTTGGCTAAAATTGAATGTAAAAATTCAGTTTATGAGTTTTCTCATAAAGATCATGCATTTGTTGTTCTGTCTAGAAATATCCAAACTCAGAGTAAGACAGATTTATTCATAAGCTTTCTTCTAGAAATTTTTAAATTTCACATTTTACATTTTGAAATTCATTTGGTGTTAGTTCTCATACACAGGATGGGATATGTGTCAAGGTTAATTTTTTGAAAAGGAGAGTCCAGTAATTCTAACACCATTAATTGAAAAGATTATCCTTTCTCTACCGAATAGCATTTCCATTGTTCTTAGAAGATGGATAAATGTATATTTTGTATATGGTACATAAGTTTATGTGTGTGTGTGTATTTGTACTTATATTCTGTACTTTTAACACTGTATGTGGTATCTGTATTTTTTATTCATCTACATATCCATCCTTATGTCAATACCACATTAACTTTATTATTCTAGGTTCTTAATTAGACCTTGAAATCAGTTAATGTGAGTCCACCAGCGTTCTTTATAAATTTTAAAATGAGCTTTTTAAATTTTTTTTAAATTTTATTTTGTTATGTTAATCACCATACATTACATCATTAGTTTTTGATGTAGTGTTCCATGATTCATTGTTTGCATATAACATCCAGTGCTCCGTTCAATACGTGCCCTCTTTAATGCCCATCACCAGGCTAACCAATCAAGTCCAAAATTGTGTGACATTTATAAAATAAATGTGCATATTATAAACCTTAGGGTATAGTAGATTAGTGAACAGAGGTAAATTGGTAGTCTACTAATAAATTAAGCAAGAACAATAACAAAAATATACTAACAAAAATATACTCCCCTCTAGAACCCGCAGTTTGTTTCTCAGAGTCCATAAGTCTCTCATGGTTCATCTCCCCCTCTGCTTCCCCCCCTTCATTTTTCCCTTCCTACTATCTCCTTTTTTTTTTTTAAACATATAATGTATTATTTGTTTCAGAGGTACAGATCTGTGATTCAACAGTACTACACAGTTCACAGCGCTCACCATAGCACATACCCTCCCCAGTGTCCCAACCACCCCATCCCTCCCACCCCCCACCACTGCAGCAACACTCAGTTTGTTTCCTGAGATTAAGACTTCTTCATATCAGTGAGATCATATGATACATGTCTTTCTCTGATTGATTGATTTATCGCTCGGCATAATACCCTCTAGTTCCATTCACATCATTGCAAACGGCAAGATTTCATTCCTTTTGATGGCTGTATAATATTCCATTGTATGTATATATACCTATAGGTATGTACACACACACACAACACACACACACACCACATCTTTATCCATTCATCTGTCGATGGCCATCTTGGCTCTTTCCATAGTTTGGCTATCGTGGACATTGCTGCTTTAAACATCGGGGTGCACGTACCCCTTTGGATCCCTACATTTGTATCTTTGGGGTCAATACCCAATAGTGTAATTGCTGGGTCGTATGGTAGCTCTATCTTCAACTTCTTGAAGAGCCTCCGTACTGTTTTCCAGAGTGGCTGTGCCAGCTTGCGTTTCCACCAACAGTGTAGGAGGGTTCCCCTTTCTCCGCATCCCCTCCAACATCTGTCATTTCCTGACTTGTTAATTTTAGCCATTCTGACTGGTGGGAGGTGGTATCTCATTGAGGTTTTGATTTCGATTTCCCTGATGCCGAGAGATGTTCAGCACTTTTTCATATGTCTATTGGCCATTTGGATATCTTCTTTGGAAAAATGTCTTTTCATGTCTTCTGCCCATTTCTTGATTGGATTATTTGTTCTTTGGGTGTTGAGTTTGGTAAGTTCTTTAGAGATTTTGGATACTAGCCCTTTATCTGATATGTCATTTGCAAATACCTACTTCCATTCTGTTGGTTGTCTTTTGGTTTTGTGGACTGTTTCTTTTGCTGTGCAAAAGCTTTTTATCTTGATGAAGTCCCAGTAGTTCATTTTTGCCCTTGCTTCCCTTACCTTTGGCATTGTTTCTAGGAAGAAGTTGCTGCGGCTGAGGTCGAAGAGGTTGCTGCCTGTGTTCTTTAGGATTTTGATGGACTCCTGTCTCACATTTAGGTCTTTAACCATTTTGAGTCTATTTTTGTGTGTGGTGTAAGGAAATGGTCCAGTTTCATTCTTCTGCATGTGGCTGTCCAATTTTCCCAACACCATTTGTTGAAGAGACTGTCTTTTTTCCGTTGGACATTCTTTCCTGCTTTGTCGATGATTAGTTGACCATAGAGCTGAGGGCCCGTTTCCGGGCTCTCTATTCTGTTCCATTGATCTATATGTCTGTTTTTCTGCCAGTACCATACTGTCTTGATGATGACAGCTTTGTAATGGAGCTTGAAATCCAGAATTGTGATGCCACCAGCTTTGCTTTTCTTTTTCAACATTCCTCTGGCTATTCAGGGTCTTTTCTGGTTCCATACAGATTTGAGGATTATTTGTTCCATCTCTTTGAAAAAAGTGGATGGTTTTTTGATGGGGATTGCATTGAATGTGTAGATTGCTCTAGGTAGCATTGACATCTTTACGATGTTTGTTCTTCCAATCCATGAGCATGGAACGTTTTTGCATTTCCTTGTGTCTTCCTCAATTTGTTTCCTGAGTATTTTATAGTTTTCCGAGTACAGATTCTTTGCCTCTTTGGTTAGATTTATTCCCAGGTATCTTATGATTTTGGGTGCAATTGTAAATGGGATCGACTCTTTAATTTGTCTCTCTTTTGTCTTGTTGTTGGTGTATAGGAATGCCACTGATTTCTGTGCATTGATTTTATATCCTGCCACTTTACTGAATTCCTGTATGAGTTCTAGCAGTTTTGGGGTGGAGAGGCTTTTGGGTTTTCCACATAAAGTATCATATCATCTGCAAAGAGTGAGAGCTTGACTTCTTCGCCAATTTGGATGCCTTTGATTTCTTTTTGTTGTCTGATTGCTGTGGCTAGGACTTCTGATACTATGTTGAATAGCAGTGGTGATAATGGACATCCCTGCTGTGTTCCTGACCTTAGGGGGAAAGCTCTCGGTTTTTCCCCATTGAGAATGATATTCACTGTGCGTTTTTCGTAGATGGCTTTTATGATATCGAGGTATATACCCTCTATCCCTAACTCTGAAGAGTTTTGATCAAGAAAGGATGCTGTCCTTTGTCAGAAGTTTTTTCTGCATCTATTGAGAGGATCATATGGTTCTTGTTCTTTCTTTTATTAATGTATCACACTGATTTGCGGATGTTGAACCAACCTTGCAGCCCAGGGATAAATCCCACTTGGTCGTGGTGTGAATAATCCTTTTAATGTACCGTTGGAGCCTATTGGCTAGTATTTTGGTGAGAATTTTGGCATCCATGTTCATCAGGGATATTGGTCTGTAATTTCCATTTTTGATGGGGTCTTTGGTTTGGGGATCAGGGTAATGGTGGCCTCATTAAACGAGTTTGGAAGTTTTCCTTCCATTTCTATTTTCTGGAACAGTTTCAGAAGAATAGGTATTAATTCTTCTTGAAATGTTTGTAGAATTCCTTTGGGAAGCCATTTGGCCCTGGGCCTTTGTTTGTTGGGAGATTTTTTATTACTTTTTCAATTTCTTTAGTGGTTATGGGTTTATTCAGGTTTTCTATTTCTTCCTGGTTCAGTTTTGGTAGCTGATACATCTGTAAGAATGCATCCATTTATTCCAGATTATCCAATTTGCTGGCATATAGTTGCTCATAATATGTTCTTATAGTTGTTTGTATTTCTTTGGTGTTGGTTTTGATCTCTCCTCTTTCATTCATGATTTTATTTATTTGGATCCTTTCTCTTTTGTTTTGGTAAGTCAGGCCAGGAGTTTATCAATCTTATTAATTCTTTCAAAGAACCAGCTCCTAGTTTCGTTGATCTGTTCTACTGTTCTTTTGGTTTCTATTTCATCGATTTGTGCTCTGATCTTTATTATTTCTCTTCCCCTGCTGGGTTTAGGCTTTATTTGCTGTTCTTTCTCCAGCTCCTTTAGGTGTAAGGTTAGGTTGTGTATTTGAGACCTTTCTTGTTTCTTGAGAAAGGCTTGTATTGCTATATACTTTGTTCTTAGGACCACCTTTGCTGCATCCCAAAGATTTTGAACAGTTGTGTTTTCATTTTTGATGGTTTCCATGAATTTTTTTAATTCTTCTCTAGTTTCCTGGTTGACCCATTCATTCTTTAGTAGGATGCTCTTTAGCCTCCACGTATTTGAGTTCTTTCCGACTTACCTCTTGTGACTGAGTTCTAGTTTCAAAGCACTGTGGTCTGAAAATATGCAGGGAATGATCCCAATCTTTGGTACCGGTTGAGTCCTGATTTGTGATGTATTCTGGAGAATGTTCCATGGGCACTAGAGAAGAATGTGTATTCTGTTGCTTTGGGATGGAATGTTCTGAATATATCTGTGAAGTCCATTTGGTCCAGTGTGTCATTTAAAGTCTTTATTTCCTTGTTGATCTTTTGCTTAGATGATCTGTTCATTTTATTTTATTTTTTTTAAAGATTTTATTTATTTATTTGACAGAGAGAGAGAGAGAGAGAGAGAGAGACAGCGAGAGAGGGAACACAAGCAGGGGGAGTGGGAGAGGGAGAAGCAGGCCTCCCGCAGAGCAGGGAGCCCGCATTGGGACTTGATCCCAGGACCCTGGGATCATGACCTGAGCCGAAGGCAGACGCTTAACGACTGAGCCACCCAGGCGCCCGATCTGTTCATTTTAGTGAGGGGGGTGTTAAAGTCCCCTTACTATTATTGTATTGTTGTCAATGTGATTCTTTGCTTTTGTTATTAATTGGTTTTTATAATTGGATCTAACAATTGTAAATATCTATGCCCCCAACATGGGAGCAGCCACCTACATAAACCAACTAATAACCAAAATAAAGAATCATATCAATAATAATACATTAATACTGGGAGACTCCAACACTGCACTCATGGCAATGGACAGATCATCTAAACAGATCAACAGAGGAACAAGAGCTTTGAAGGACACATTGGACCAGACGGACTTTGTAGATATACACAGAACATTCCTTCCTGAAACAACAAAATACTCATTTTTCTTGAGTGCATGTGGAACTTTCTCCAGAATAGATAACATACTGGGTCACAAATCAGGTCTCAGCTGATACCAAAAGATTGGGATTATTTCCCGCATATTTTCAGAACACAATGCTTTGAAACTGGAGCTCAACCATAAGGAAAAATTTGGAAGGAACGCAAACACTTGGAGGTTAAAAATCATCCCGGTGATCGGTATTCAGGAAGGCACATATTGCATGGAACACTGGGTGTTATACACAAACAATGAATCATGGAACAGTACATCCCAAACTAATGATGTACTGTATGGTGACTAACATAATAAAAATTAATTAATTAAAAGCTTCTGCTGAAGAATGAATGGGTCAACCAGGAAATGAAACAGGAATTTAAACAATTCCTGCAAATCAATGAAAATGAAAACTCATCAGTTCAGAACCTATGGGATACAGCAAAGGCAGTCCTTAGAGGACAGTACATAGCTATCCAAGCCTCTCTCAAAAAATTAGAAAAATTCCAAATGCACAAGCTAACCTTACACCTAAAGGATCTGGAGAAAGAACAGCAAATAAAGCCTAAGCCAGCAGGAGAAGAGAAACAATAAAGGTTAGAGCAGGAATCAATGAAATAGAAACCAGAACAATAGAACAGTTCAATGAAACTAGAAGCGTTCTTTGAAAGAATTAATAAAATCGATAAACCTGTGGCCAGACTTCTCCAAGAGAAAAGAGAAAGGACCCAGATTAATAAAATCATGAATGAAAGGGGAGAAATCACGATCAATACCGAGGAAATAGTGACAATTAGTAGCAGGTATATGCCAACAAACGAGGCATTGTGGAAGAAATGGATGCATTCTTGCACACTTATAAACTACCAAGACTGAAACAGGAAGAACTAGATAATCTGAACAGACCAACAACCACCAGCAAGGAATTGAAGCAGCAATCAAAAACCTCCCAAAAACAGGAGTCCAGGGCCAGATGGCTTCCCAGAATAATTCTACCGAATATTTAAAGAAGAAATCATACCTATTCTACTGAAGGTGTTCCAAAAAATAGAAATGGAAGGAAAACTTCCAAACTCATTCTGTGGAGCCAGCATTACCTTGATCCCAAAACCAAAGACCCCATTAAGAAGGAGAATTACATACCAATATCCCTGATGAACGTGGATGCCAAAAACTCAACAAAATCCTAGCCAATAGGATCCAACAGTACATTAAAAGGATTATTCACCATGACCAGGTGGGAATTATTCCTGGGATGCAAGGTGGTTCAACATTCTCAAATCAATCAGTGTGAGAGAACACAGTAATAAAAGACAAGAACCATATGAGCATCTCAATGGATGCAGAAAAACTATTTGACAAAATACAGCATCCTTTCCTGATTAAAACTCTTCAAAGTGTAGGGATAGAGGGAACATACCTCAATATCATAAAAGCCATCTATGAAAAGCCCACAGCGAATATCATTCTCCATGGGGAAAAACTGAGAGCTTTTCCCCTAAGGTCAGGAACACATCAGGGAATGCCCACTCCCTCCACTACTGTTCACCATAGTACTAGAAGTCCTAGCCTCAGCAATCAGACAACAAAAAGAAATAAAAGGCATTCAAATTCGCAATGAAGAAGTCAAACTCTCTCTCTCTCTTCACAGATTACCTGATACTTTATGTGGAAAACCCAAAAGACTGCACCCCCAAATAGTTAGAGAGACTCTGGACTCTGGGAAACAAACAGAGGGTTGTGGAAAGGCAGGGGTGTGGGAGGATGGGGTAACCGGGTAATGGACATTACAGAGGGTATGTGTGGTGATGAGCACTGGGTGTTATATGTAACTAATGAATTGCTGAACACTACATCAACAGCTAATGATGTACTATATGTTGGCTAATTGAATATAATAAAAATATAGAAATCAAAATCACAATGAAATACCACCTCACACCAGTCATAATGGCTAAAATTCACAAGTCAGGAAACAACAAATGTTGGCAAGGATGTGGAGAAAGTGGAACCCTCATACACTGTTGGTGCAAGCTGGTACAGCCAGTCTGGGAAACAGTATGGACGTTCCTCCAGAAGTTAAAAAAAGAGCTACCTTATGCCCAGCAAGCAATTGCACTACTACATATTTACCCTAAAAATGCAAATGGATTGATCCGAAGGGCACATGCATTCATAGAAGCAATGTCCACAATAGCCAACTGTGAAAAGAGCTGAGATGTCCATTAACAGATGAATGGATAAAGAAGATGTGGAGTGTGTGTGTGTGTGTGTGTGTGTGTGTGTGTGTGTGTGTTTACTCAGCCAGCAGAAAGGATAAACACTTAACAATTTAATCGATGTGGACGGAATTGGAGGGTATTATGCCGAGTGAAATATGTCAAACAGAGAAAGACAATTATCATACGGTTACATTCATATGTGGAATATAAGAAACAGAGCAGAGGATCATAGGGGAAAGGAGGGAAAACCAAATGGGAGGTACTAGAGAGGGAGACAAACCATGGAAGACTCTTAACTATAGGAAACAATCTGAGTATTGCAAGAGGGGGATGGGGGGACGGAGTAATTTGGTGATAGGCATAAAGGAGGACACCTCATGGGATGAGCACTGGGTGTTATATGCAACCGTCCTCCCAACCGTTGACCGGCGGAAGCTGAAGCACGGTTTCCCCAGCGTGTTGTGCCTTCGAGCGAGGTGCCTGGAACAGAGACCTCCACGGACACATAGGAGACCTAGGTATCCAGGCAGGCACACAAGTGGACCTAGGCATCCAGGCAGGCGCTTTGGAGTAAAGGCGCACAGGGGGCAGACGACTTAGCTTCACGAAAGTGGAGTTGATTCAAGAGGCGCCTTGGGCCCATGCTTCTTTCTCCCTTCGAGGTCTGCTGGGCCCCACTCCCCAGGCGGGCACACAAGCACCATTGAATAATGTGGCCACCCTCCGGGGAGGCGACCTGAAGCTGAAGCTGTGCTCTGGCACAAGGCTTCCTCCCTCAGAGCGGTCGAAGTTGGCTAAGGCACGCTTTCTCTCCACTGTTGTGGCTTCGAGTCAGTACGCTGGCAATTAGATTTGCAGGCAAGAGTAGGGCCGCAGTGCTGGCTTCATGAAACAAGTGGGGAGCCGTGTTCTGCCTTCTGCCACGGCCTCTCACTCAGAAGATGGGTATTGTATTCGCTAGCAGTGCTCGCCCACATGCACACAGCAAGATACTTCCACCCTCAGGAAAGGCTCTTCAGGCTGAAGCACGTTCTCTCCACGGCGTGGTTCCTTGGCGTTTGGTGGTGGCGGAGGCCTTTTCCTCCTTCGGGTTTACTTAGGGAAGTCGTTCTCAGGGCTCTCAGCCCCAGTACACAGGCTACCGCGTCCTCCCAGCCGCTGACCGGCGGAAGCTGAAGCACGGTTTCTCCACCGTGTTGTGCCTTCGAGGGAGGTGCCTGGAATGGAGGCCTGCACGCACACATACCAGAGGAGGGCTGGCTTCAGGAACTAGAGCTGAGGCGAGCAGTGCCTCTGCACGAAGCCGTTTCTCTCGCCCGGGCGTTTAGGGGAATCGATTCCCAGGCTCTCACGCACACCCATTGAAAGGGTTTCCACCATCGGCAGGGGTGATGCTGTCTACCACATGGCCCCTGTACCCCGCGGTTAACACCTGCCGCTAGGTAACGCTACAGCTCGGATTCTTCGTGGTGGTGGCCGGGGCCCTAGGCATCCAGGCAGGCACACAAGTGAACGGCGGTGCTTAACCTAGAACAAGGGCTGAGCCGAGGGCAACCTTCCTCACAAGCCGCTTCCCCAGTCAGAGTTACGTTCAGGACGCATTTCTCCTGCTCTCACACAGACACACAGCAGATGATGTTTGCACTCGGGAAAGGGCATCCTCGGCCGAGGCGCAGGGGTCTCGATTCCTCGGGTTGCTTTCCGCTGGGCGGGTGGCGCTTCGGACTAACTGCACACAAGGGGCAGACGACCTAGCTTCACGAAAGCGAGGTTGAGTCGAGAGGCGCCTTGGGTCCATGCTTCTTTCGCCCTTGGAGTTCTGCTGGGGGGCACTCCCCAGGCAGGTACAAAAACAACGTTGAAAAACGTGGCCACCCTCCGGGGAGGCGACGTGAAGCTACAGCCGGGCTCCGGCACAGGCTCGTTTCTTGCATGTCAGTGGTGAGCACTGAGCTTTGCCAACACACGTGGGACAATTTAGTGTCAGGAGCCTCAGGGAGCAGGTGCTGAGCCGAGAGGTGCCTTCTGCTACAGGCCTCTTTCGCCGTCGCTCTGCCGCCTGGAACCCGTTCCCCGGGCTCTCGCGCATGGTACACTGTACATGGCTTCCGCCCTCAGAGCGGTGGACGGTGGCTAAGGCACGCTTTCTCTCCACTGTTGTTGCTTCTAGTCGGTACGCTGGCAATTAGATTTGCAGGCAAGAGTGGGGCTGCAGTCCTGCCTTCATGATTCAATTTGGAAGCCGTGTTCTGTCTTGTGCCGCGGCCTGACTCTCAGAAGATGGGTTTTGGACTCGCTGGCAGTGCTCGCCCGCATGCACCCATCAAGGTACTTCCACCCTCAGGAACGGCTTTCTGGCTGAAGCACGGACTCTCCGCAGTGTGATTCCTTCGGGTTAGGTGGTATGCGTTCGGCCTGCACGCAGAGACGGGGGCAACGGTACTGGCTCCGGAGCTAAGAGCCGAGTTCGAGAGGGGTCTTCGGCGGCCCTGGCCATTTCCTCCCTCGGGTATACGTAGGGAAGCCGTTCCCCTTGCTCTCAGGCCCAGGACACAGGCTCCGGCGTCCTCCCAGCTGGTGAACGGCGGGAGCTGAAGCACGGTTTCTCCTCCGTGTTGTGCCTTCGACTGAGGTGTCTGGAACGGAGACCTCCACGGACACATGCCGGAGGAAGGCTGGCTTCAGAAACTAGAGCTGAGGCGAGCGGTGCCTCTGCATGAAACGTTTCTCTCGCCCGGGGGTTTAGGAGAATCGTTTCCCAGACTCTCACGCACACCCCTTGAAAGAGTTTCCACCCTCCGCACGGGTGATGCTGTCTACCACACGGCCCCTGTACCCCACGGTTAACTCTTGTTGCTAGGTAACGCTGCAGCTCGGATTCCTCATGGTGGTACCCAGGAACCTAGGCATCCAGGCAGGCACACCAGGTACAGCGGTGCTAAGCTCCTAAAACAAGGGGTGAGCCGAGAGCCGCCTTCCTCACAGGCTGCTTCCACTGTCCCAGACACGTTCAGGGCCCATTTCCCTGCTCTCACACAAACACACAGCAGATGACGTTTGCGCTCAGGAAGGGCCTTCTCGGCCGAGGCGTGGGGTCTCCATCTGTCTTGTTGCTTTCGGCTGGGCGGGTGGCGCTTCGGAGTAAACGCACACAGGGGGCAGACGACCTAGCTTCACGAAAGTGGTGTTGATTCGAGAGGCGTCTTGGGCCCATGCTTCTTTCTCCCTTGGAGGTCTGCTGGGCTCCACTCCCCAGGCGGGCACACAAGCACCGTTGAATAATGTGGCCACCCTCCGGGGAGGCGACCTGAAGCTGAAGCTGTGCTCCGGCACACGGCTTCCTCCCTCAGAGCGGTCGAATTTGGCGAAGGCACGCTTTCTCCCCACTGTTGTTGCTTCGAGTCAGTACGCTGGCGATTGGATTTGCAGGCAAGAGTAGGGCCGCAGTGCTGGCTTCATGAAACAAGTGGGGAGTCGTGTTCTGCCTTCTGCCACGGCCTGACTCTCACTCAGAAGATGGGTTTTGGCCTCGCTGGCAGTGCTCGACCACATCACACAGCAAAATGCTTCTACGGTCAGTTACGACTTTATGGCTGAAGCACGGAGTCTCCACAGTGTGGTTCCTTGGCGTTCGGTGGTGGCGCGGCCTTTTCCGCCCTCGGGTTTACTTAGGGAAGTCGTTCTCAGGGCTCTCAGCCCCAGTACACAGGCTACCGCGTCCTCCCAGCCGGTGACGGGCGGAAGCTGAAGCACGGTTTCTCCACCATGTTGTGCCTTCGAGGGAGGTGCCTGGAACGGAGGCCTCCACGCACACATTCCAGAGGAGGGTTGGCTTCGGGAACTAGAGCTGAGGCGAGCAGTGCCTCTGCACGAAGCCGTTTCTCTCGCCCGGGCGCTTAGGGGAATCGATTGCCAGGCTTTCACGCACACCGCTTGAAAGCGTTTCCACCCTCCGCAGGGGGGATGCTGGCTACCACACGGCCCCTGTACCCCGCGATTAACACCTGCCGCTCGGTAACGCTACAGCT
Organism: Eumetopias jubatus; assembly: GCF_037043125.1. NCBI lineage: Eukaryota > Metazoa > Chordata > Mammalia > Carnivora > Otariidae > Eumetopias > Eumetopias jubatus. The sequence continues at coordinate 31,259,780 of NW_028274821.1, forward strand.
CGGATCTTCGTGGTGGTGGCCGGGGACCTAGGCATCCAGGCAGGCACACAAGTGGACGGCGGTGATAACCTAAATCAAGGGGTGAGCCGAGAGCAACCTTCCTCACAAGCTGCTTCTCCATTCAGAGTTACGTTCAGGGCCCATTTCTCCTGCTCTCACAGAAACACACAGCAGATGATGTTTGCGCTCGGGAAGGGCCTCCTCGGCCGAGGCGCGGCGTCTCGATCCGTCTGGTTGCGTTGTGCTGGGCGGGTGGCTCTTCGGACTAAACGCACACAAGGGGCAGACGACCTAGCTTCACGAAAGCGGGGTTGAGTCGAGAGGCGCCTTGGGTCCATGCTTCTTTTGCCCTTGGAGTTCGACTGGGGGGCACTCCCCAGGCGGGTACAAAAGCACCATTGAAAAACGTGGCCACCCTCCGGGGAGGCGACGTGAAGCTGCAGCCGGGCTCATTATTCAACGGTGCTTGTGTGCCCGCCTGGGGAGTGGGGCCCAGCAGACCTCCAAGGGAGAATGAAGCATGGGCCCAAGACGCCTCTCGAATCAACACCACTTTCCTGAAGCTAGGTCGTCTGCCCCCTGTGTGCGTTTACTCCGAAGCGCCACCCGCCCAGCCGACAGCAACAAGACGGATGGAGACCCCCACGCCTCGGCCGAGAAGGCCCTTCCTGAGCGCAAACGTCATCTGCTGTGTGTTTGTGTGAGAGCAGGGAAATGGGCCCTGAACGTGTCTCGGACAGTGGAAGCAGCCTGTGAGGAAGGCTGCTCTCGGCTCACCCCTTGTTTTAGGAGCTTAGCACCGCTGGACCCTGTGTGCCTGCCTCGATGCATAGGTTCCCGGGTACCACCATGAAGAATCCGAGCTGCAGCGTTACCTAGCGGCAAGTGTTAACCGTGGGGTACAGGGGCCGTGTGGTAGACAGCATCACCCGTGCGGAGGGTGGAAACCCTTTCAAGGGGTGTGCGTGAGAGTCTGGGAAACGATTCTCCTAAACCCCCGGGCGAGAGAAACGTTTCATGCAGAGGCACCGCTCGCCTCAGCTCTAGTTTCTGAAGCCAGCCTTCCTCCGGCATGTGTCCGTGGAGGTCTCCGTTCCAGACACCTCAGTCGAAGGCACAACACGGAGGAGAAACCGTGCTTCAGCTCCCGCCGTTCACCAGCTGGGAGGACGCCGGAGCCTGTGTCCTGGGCCTGAGAGCAAGGGGAACGGCTTCCCTACGTATACCCGAGGGAGGAAATGGCCAGGGCCGCCGAAGACCCCTCTCGAACTCGGCTCTTAGCTCCGGAGCCAGTACCGTTGCCCCCGTCTCTGCGTGCAGGCCGAACGCATACCACCTAACCCGAAGGAATCACACTGTGGAGAGTACTTGCTTCAGCCATAAAGTCGTTCCTGACGGTGGAAGCATCTTGCTCTGGGCATGCGGGCGAGCACTGCCAGCGAGTCCAAAAGCCATCTTCTGAGTGAGAGTCAGGCCGCGGCACAAGACAGAACACGGCTTCCAAATTGAATCATGAAGGCAGGACTGCAGCCCCACTCTTGCCTGCAAATCTAATTGCCAGCGTACCGACTAGAAGCAACAACAGTGGCGAGAAAGCGTGCCCTAGCCACCGTCCACCGCTCTGAGGGCGGAAGCCGTGTACAGTGTACCGTGCGCGAGAGCCCGGGGAACGGGTTCCAGGCGGCAGAGCGACGGCGAAAGAGGCCTGTAGCAGAAGGCACCTCTCGGCTCAGCACCTGCTCCCTGAGGCTCCCGATACTAAATTGCCCCACGAGTGTTTGCAACGCTCAGTGCTCACCACTGACGTGGAAGAAACTAGCCTGTGCCGGAGCCCGGCTGCAGCTTCACGTCGCCTCCCCGGAGGGTGGCCACGATTTTCAACGGTGCTTTTGGACCCGCCTGGGGAGTGCCCCCCAGCAGAACTCCACGGGCGAAAGAAGCATGGACCCACGGGGCCTCTCGACTCAACCCCGTTTCCGGGTAGCCAGGTCGTCTGCCCCTTGTGTGCGTTTAGTCCGAAGCGCCACCCGCCCAGCGCAGAGCAACAAGATGGATCGGATCCCCCACGCCTCGGCCGAGGAAACCCTTCCCGAGCGCAAACGTCATCTGCTGTGTGTTTGTGGGAGAGCAGGAGAAACGGGCCCTGAACGTAACTCTGACTGGGGAAGCAGCTTGTGAGGAAGGTTGCTCTCGGCTCAGCCCTTGTTTTAGGTTGGCATCGCCATCCACTTGTGTGCCAGCCTGGATGCCTAGGTCCCCAGCCACCACCACGAAGAATCCGAGCTGTAGCGTTACCTAGCGGCAGGTGTTAAACGCGGGGTACAGGGGCCGTGTGGTAGACAGCATCCCCCCTGCGGAGGGTGGAAACCCTTTCAAGGGCTGTGCGTGAGAGCCTGGGAAACAATTCCCTAAAAGCACGGGCGAGAGAAACGGCTTCGTGCAGAGGCAGTGCGCGCCTCAGCTGTAGTTCCCGAAGCCAGCCTTCCTCCGGCATGTGTGTGTGGAGGCCTCCCTTCCAGGCACCTCCCTCGAAGGCACAACACGGTGGAGAAACCGTGCTTCAGCTTCCGCCGGTCACCGGCTGGGAGGACGCGGTTGCCTGTGTACTGGGGCTGAGAGCCCTGAGAACGACTTCCCTAAGTAAACCCGAGGGCGGAAAAGGCCGCCGCCACCACCAAACGCCAAGGAACCACACTGAGGAGAGAACGTGCTTCAGCCTGAGGAGCCTTTCCTGAGGGTGGAAGTATCTTGCTGTGTGCATGTGGGCGAGCACTGCCAGCGAATGCAATACCCATCTTCTGCGTGAGAGGCCGTGGCAGAAGGCAGAACACGGCTCCCCACTTGTTTCATGAAGCCAGCACTGCGGCCCTACTCTTGCCTGCAAATCTAATTGCCAGCGTACTGACTTGAAGCCACAACAGTGGAGAGAAAGCGTGCCTTATCCAACTTCGACCGCTCTGAGGGAGGAAGCCGTGTGCCGGAGCACAGCTTCAGGTTCAGGTCGCCTCCCCGGAGGGTGGGCACATTATTCAATGGTGCTTGTGTGCCCGCCTGGGGAGTGGGGCCCAGAAGACCTCTAAGGGAGAGAGAAGCATGGGCCCAGGCGCCTCTCGAATCAACTCCACTTTCGTGAAGCTAGGACGTCTGCCCACTGTGTGCGTTTACTCCGAAGCGCCACCCGCCCAGCGCAAAGCAACAAGACGGATGGAGACCCCAGCGCCCCGGCCGAGAAGGCCCTTCCTTAGCGCGAAGGTCATCTGCTGTTTGTTTGTGTGAGAGCAGGGAAATGGGCCCTGAACGTGGCTCGGACAGGGGAAGCGGCCTGTGAGGAAGGCTGCTCTCGGCTCACCCTTTGTTTTAGGAGGTTAGCACCGCCGTACCCTGTGTGCCTGCCAGGATGCCCAGGTCCCCGGCCACCACCACGAAGAATCCGAGCTGTAGCGTTACCGAGCGGCAGGTGTTAGGTGTTACAGCCCTTAGATTTGCAGGCAAGAGTGGGGCTGCAGTCCTGGCTTCATGATTCAATTTGGGAGCTGTGTTCTGCCTTCTGCCGTGGCCTGTCTCTCACTCAGAAGATGGGTTTTGGACTCGCTGGCAGTGTTCGCCCACATGCACACAGCAAGATGCTTCCACTGTCAGGAACGACTTTATGGCTGAAGCACGGACTCTCCACCTTGTGGTTCCTTCGAGTCAGGTGGTATGAGTTCGGCCTGCACGCACAGACGGGGGCAACGGTACTGGCTCCGGAAACAAGAGCCGAGTCGAGAGAGGTCTTCGGCGGCCCCGGCCTTTTCGTCCCTCGGGTTTACGTAGGGAAGTCGTTCCCCGTGCTCTGAGCCCCAGTACACAGATTACCGGGTCCTCCCAGCCGGTGACCGGCGGGAGCTGAAGTACGGTTTCTCCACCGTGTTGTGCCTTCGAGCGTGGTGCCTGGAACAGAGCCCTCCACGGACACATGCCGGAGGAGGGCTGGCTTCGCGAAGCTAGAGCTGAGGCGAGCGGTGCCTCTGCACGAAGCCGTTTCTCTCGCCCGGGGGTTTAGGGGAATCGTTTCCCAGGCTCTCACGCACACCCCCTGAAAGGGTTTCCACCCTCCGCAGGCGTGATGCTGTCTAACACTCGTCCCCTCTAGCCTGCGGTTAACACCTGCCGCTCGGTAACGCCACAGCTCGGATTCTTCGTTGTGGTGGCCGGACCTGGGCATCCTGGCAGGCACACAGGGTACGGCGGTGCTAACCTCCTAAAACAAGGGGTGAGCCGAGAGCAACCTTCCTCACAGGCCGCTTCCCCTGTCTGAGACACGTTCAGGGCCCATTTCCCTGCTCTCACACAAACACACAGCAGATGACGTTTGCGCTCAGGAAGGGCCTTCTCGGCCGAGGCGCGGGGTCTCCAGCCTCTTGCTGCTTTGCGCTGGGCGGGTGGTGCTTCGGACTAAACGCACACAGGGGGCAGACGACCTAGGTTCACGAAAGTGGAGTTGATTCGAGAGGCGCCTTGGGGCCATGCTTCTTTCTCTCTTGGAGGTCTGCTGGGCCCCACTCGCCAGGCGGGCACACAAGCACCGTTGAGTAAAGTGGCCACCCTCCAGGGAGGGGACCTGAAGCTGAAGCTGTGCTCCGGCACACGGCTTCCTCCCTCAGAGCGGTCGAATTTGGCGAAAGCACGCTTCCTCTCCACTGTTGTGGCTTCGAGTCAGTACGCTGGCAATTGGATTTGCAGACAAGAGTAGGGCCGCAGTTCTGGCTTCATGAAAAAAGTGGGGAGTCGTGTTCTGCCTTCTGCCGCGGCCTCTCACTCAGAAGATGGGTATTGCATTCTCTGGCAGTCCTCGCCCACATGCACACAGCAAGATAATTCCACCCTCAGGAAAGGCTCTTCAGGGTGAAGCACATTTCTCTCCACAGTGTGGTTCCTTCGCGTTTGGTGGTGGCGGCGGCCTTTTCCTCCGTCGGGTTTACTTAGGGAAGTCGTTCTCAGGGCTCTCAGCCCCAGTACACAGGCTACGGCGTCCTCCCAGCCGGTGACCGGCGGAAGCTGAAGCACGGTTTCTCCACCGTGTTGTGCCTTCGAGGGAGGTGCCTGGAAGGGAGGCCTCCACACACACAGGCCGGGGGAGGGCTGGCTTCGGGAACTACAGCAGAGGCGAGTAGTGCCCCTGCACGAAGCCGTTTCTCTAGCCCGGGCGTTTAGGGGAATCTATTCCCAGGCTCTCACGCACACCCTTTGAAAGGGTTTCCACCCTCCGCCGGGGTGATGCTCTCTACCACACGGCACCTGTACCCCGCGATTAACTCCTGCCACTATGTAACGCTACACCTCGGAATCTTCGTGGTGGTGGCCGGGGACCTAGGCATCCAGGCAGGCACACAAGTGGACGGCGGTGCTAACCTAAAACAAGGGGTGAGCCGAGAGCAGCCTTCCTCACAAGCCGCTTCCCCAGTCAGAGTTACGTTCAGGACCCATTTCTCTTGCTCTCACACAAACACACAGCAGATGACGTTTACGCTTCTGCTGTGTGTTTGTGTGAGAGCAAGAGAATGCTTCCATCGTTAGGAACGACTTTATGGCTGAAGCCCGGACTCTCCACAGTGTGGTTCCGTCGAGTCAGGTGCTATGAGTTCGACCTGCACGCACAGACGGGGGCAACGGTACTGGCTCCGGAAACAAGAGCCGAGTCGAGAGGGTTCCTCGGAGGCGGCAGCCTTTTCCTCCCTTGGGTTTACGTAGGGAAGCCGGTCCCCGTGTTCTCAGCCCCACGACACAGGCTACCGCCTCCTCCCAGCCGGTGACTGGCAGGATCTGAAGCACGGGTTCTCCACCGTGTTGTGCCTCCGAGGGAGGTGCCTGGAACGGAGGCCTCCACGCACACATGCCGGAGGAAGGCTGGCTTCCCGAACCTACAGCTTAGGTGAGCGGTGCCTCTGCACGAAGCCGTTTCTCTCGCCCGGGGCTTTGGGGGAATCATTTCCAGGCTCTCATTCACACCCACTGAAAAAGTTTCCCCCCTCCGCAGGGGTGATGCTGTCTACCACACGGCCCCTCTACCCCGCTGTTAACACCTGCCGCTCGGTAACGCTACAGCTCGGATTCTCTGTGGTGGTGCTGGGGACCTGGGCATCCAGGCAGGCACAGTGGTTACAGCGGTGCTAACCTCCTAAATCAAGGGGTGAGCCGCGAGCAGCCTTCCTCTCAGGCCGCTTCCCCTGTCAGAGACACGTTCAGGGCCCATTTCCCTGCTCTCACACAAACACACAGCAGATGACGTTTGCGCTCAGGAAGGGCCTTCTCTGCCGAGGCGCGGGAGTCTCGAACCATCTTGTTGCTTTGCGCCGGGCGGGTGGCGCCTCGGAGTAAACGCCCACAGGACCAGACGACCTAGCTTCACGAAAGCAGAGTTGAGTCGAGAGGCGCCTTGGGCCCATGCTTCTTTCTCCCTTGGAGTTCTGTTGGGGCCCACTGCCCAGGCAGGCACACAAGCACCGTTGATAAAAGAAAGAGATTAGTTCTACTGTTCTGTTTAACTCAGTATATCCAAATTATTAACCACACTTCAGGTGTAGTTGTTGCATGCAGCTAATGGCTACCTTACGCGATAGTACACTTGTAGTGGATTCCAAAGTCCTGTTTAGAGTGTTAAATGGAGGTTTCAGTTACAGTGAATTTGTTTCTCAGGCCCAGATCCCAGCCCCTCTGTAGTGAAGTATCTTAAGAACAACTGTCATTTAGAAGAATAGCTCTTCTTTTTTTTTTTAAAAGATTTTATTTATTTATTTGAGAGAGAGCATGAGAGATACAGAGCACGAGAGGGAAGAGGGTCAGAGGGAGCAGACTCCCTGCTGAGCAGGGAGCCTGATGTGGGACTCGATCCCGGGACTCCAGGAGCATGGCCTGAGCTGAAGGCAGTCGCTTAACCAACTGAGCCACCCAGGCTCCCTAGAAGAATAGCTCTTCTGACAGATTACTCCCTGGAGCTTCAGAGCAGGGCCAGAAGTTTCAAGAAAGGCACAGGTCCTGAATTGCTCCACCAGAAGCAGTTCTTGATTCCTGTATAGCATGAGTCAGACTTAGTGACTGCACGCAGAAGCCATCACAGACTGTGTGACAGTGGGCACTTGACCAGCTTGCAGAAGGTGGTGAGCAGGGGTTGAGAGGGATGGGTGACTGTCAGGCTGTACAGGAAAAGGCACTTCACTGGGTGGTTGGTAAGGACATGATGCCCAGGGAAGGTATAACCAGGCAGAACTAATGAAATTCTAAATAGCACCCAGTTTCCTTCATTCCCCCTCATTCTTTCCAGATTCTGAGCTGCCCTCATACCATGTCCATCACAACATGTGGCATCTGGAGTTATGCTGATGCTCCCTCCTTCCTGAGTGTAGGGAATGACGAAAGGATAGTAGAAGGAAAGTTTTCTATATTAGACACTTTTGGAAGCTCAAAATATTGGGCCTGAAATGAATGATTTTTGAAAAGACACCCAGGGCAGAATTAAGAACTTAAGCACAGTGCTGTTTACTTACACAGGTAAGTACTATCGGCATCTTACTAAAATCTGTTTCAGGATTTGCAACCAAGTAAGAACAAAAAGTTAGAAAAAATATTTCTTGCATAAAGCATCCCATCTTTATTTTGAAGTTTTCTGGGGAAGCTCTAACTCAAGGTGTAAAGACAACACAAATTTGATTAACAATCCCATCTGAGTAGGTTTTTTTAAACAACATTAGTTTAAATGAAGGTAGAAGGTTTTACCTTGTATACCTGAATTTGTTTAACCAATATCCTCTTGTTTTATTTTGTGTTTTTTGTTGTTGTTCTTACTTAGAAGGGGACATAAATTGTTAAGTCATCGACTTCTGAGTTTCACAGCAGTGAAAATGCAAGGTTAAGCCTGTGTCACCATATCGCAGATGCGTTTGTTCAGGTAATACCTCTGTGTGGTCCTTCTTGTTCCCTTTCAAGAATGTCAAAAGGATATTTTTCTATAGGGAAACCTTTTTTCCAGCTGATGTTATGAAATTTTTAGGTAAATAAAAATAGTTGTAAGGCAGACCAGGTTTCTCATGATGCTATTTCTCCTTCCTCTTTCCCAGCTGAACCTTTTCATTTCTTCACATTCTTCAAGGAGCTGCAGAAATGTACCTGAAGCCTTTAGGAAGCAAAATGTTTGTGTTGTTACTTTCCCATGGGATACTTCAAATGAGCACGTTTATTTTGCTGCTCTTGTTGCTGTATCTTGCTCCACCTTTGGAAGCCAAAAAGTGCATGGAGCCGGTATATGTATATACCTTCAATTGTCATGTTTACAGGGTATTGCACCGCCAAACCTGAGATGATCTTCAAGTTGGAGCAAGGAGAAGAGCCCTGGTCCTTAGAGGAAGAATTCCTAAACCAGAGATACCCAGGTGGGTGAGCACTGACAGAAGGAAACACTTGGGATAGTTAAACTTTTAGGGGAATACCTTTGAAAGTTTTGTTTGGTTGGTTGGTTGGTTGTTTTACCCTTTTAAACAGCTCCGTTGAAATACTATTTACATATCGTACAATCCACCCATTTAAAGGGTACAATTTAGTGGCTTTTCACATATTCACAGATATGTGTAAATATCACCACAGTTCATTTTCATAACCTCAGAAAGAAACCTCATACCCTCTAGTTATTACCCCCTATCCTCCTGTCCGCTACAGCCCAGCGATCACTAATCTACTTTCTGTCTTTATAGATGTGCCTATTGCAGACAATTCATGTAAATGCAGTCACACCTTATATGGTCTTTTATGATTGGTTTCTTTCACATAGGATTATAAGATTCATGTGTATCAGTACTTCATCCTTTGTATGGAAAATAATGTCTCATTGTATGTATTTGCCACATTTGTTTGTCCATTCTTCACTCAGTTGACGTTTAGGATTCTACCTTTTGGCTATTGAGTAATGCTGATAGAAACATTGATTTCCAAGATTTTGCATGGTTTTTTTTTTTTTTTTTTTGGACATAACGCTTTTTTTCCTCTTACTGAGTTACACTTGATTCTAACTGCTGGGTTATGGGGTAAGTGTTTCAAGAATTTCCATACTATTTTCCACAGTGCCTGCCTATTTTTCATTCCTAACAACAGCATATGAGAGTTCTAATTTTTCCACATCTTTACCAACACTTGTTATTATCTGACTTTTTTATTCTAGCCATCCTCGTAGATGTGAAGTGGTATATCATTGAAGTGTTGATGTGCATTTCTGTACTAGGCATTTGGCCTGCCATGATAAATACCATAGTCTGGGTGGCCTAAACAGCAGAAATTTATTTCTTATACTTCTGGAAGCTGAAAGCCCAATATCAAGGTGCCAACATGATTAATTTCTGGTGAAGCTTCTTTCTGGCTTGCAGATGACTGCCTTCTGACTGTGCCCTCTTATGGCCTTTTCTCTGTGCTTTCATGGAGAGAGAACTGTGATGTCTCTTTCTATTCTGTCAAAGATACCAAGCCTATAGGAATTTGAGCCCCACCCTTATGAACTCATTTACCCTTAATTTCCCCAAAGGCCTTACCACCAAATAGAGTTACATTGAGGGTCAGGGCTTCAACATACGAATTTGGGGGGAGATATAATTCAGTCCATAACAGTTTACTTGGTCACTAGTGATGTCAAGCATTTTTTCATGTGCTTATTGGTATTTTTGTGTAAACTGGTAAATTCAGGAACTTCAAAAATTATAGTTTCAGTATAATTCTTAGAGCAAAAGAGCAAAATCACCCTAAGTGTGTTTGCTAGAGTTTTTGTTGTGAAGCTATTCAACCAGACAGCAGAATTTTTAGATTAAGCATATTTCCCAGTCATTAGATGTAAATGATTTGATCGTATTGGTTGGCTAAAAAAGATACCCCAAAATAAGTATGTTTGAAAGATTGCAATAAAAAAATAGTAAAGTTATTAAGTAAAAAACAAAATAATGTAGAGTTTCATGTTATTCAGGCTTGAATTTAGGCAATAAATGCAGTAACTTAGGGGTGCCTGGATGGCTCATCGGAATGTGTCTGCCTTCAACTCAGGTCATCCTCTCAGGGTCCTGGGATTGAACCCCGTGCCAGGATCTCTAATCAGTGGGAGCCTGTTGCTCCCTCTCCCTCTGCCCCACACCTCGCTCGTGCTCTCTCACTCTCTCAAATATAAATAAATAAATAAATAAATAAATAAATAAATAAATAAATGCATTAATTTAAAAGAAGGCCCTCTTTTTACGAGCACAGGTTAAAGTAAACCCTTAAGCATTTGAATGACTGCACCAAACAGTATCATACTAGCTATCATAAAACACAAAATAATGGGGTTCTAAGAAGTTAAAATTCACGAGGATTAGGAGGTAATGTACCTCATCTGATTAAAGATACTATGAACATTAAATAAGTATGCCTATATGGGATGTAAATGATATTTATATTAGAGTGAACCAGGGGCGCCTGGGTGGCTCAGTCAGTTAAGCATCTGCCTCTGGCTTAGGTCACGATCTTAGGGTCCTGGGATGGAGCGCTGTGTTGGGCTCCCTGCTCAGTGGAGAGTTTGCTTCTCCTCCCTCTGCCCCTCCCCCGTGCTCCTCTCCCTCTGTCTCTTGCAAATAAATAAAATCTTAAAAAAAAGTGAACCATATATATGTATTTGTATCCTGAGATCAAAGAACAAGCCTTTTCATGTATTGCATGGAGCACTGGGTGTTATACACAAACAATGAGTCATGGAACTCTACATCAAAAACTAATGTACTGTATGGTGACTAACATAACATAAAAAAAAAAGAAAAAAGGAGAAGCCTTTCAGATTCCCATAGATTAATCATAAGATAGTGAAAACATAATGTTAATCTAGAAAGAAAACCAGTAAGTCCAACAAATTAGAATTGCATAAATAATATTCTCAACATATTTTGATAAATCAAGAAATTAATGAGTACACAAAAAACTCTTAAGATGGATATTTTAAAAATTATCTCTTTTAAACAACGTATGAAAAAGGATATCAAGTCCGAAATTGTGTGACATTTATAAAATAAATGTGCATATTATAAACCTTAGGGTATAGTAGATTAGTGAACAGAGGTAAATTGGTAGTCTAGTAATAAATTAAGCAAGAACAATAACAAAAGTATACTAACACAAGCAGAATTTAAAAGTGGTAATCAACTGGAAGACTGAGAAATTATAGAATGTTTCTTAGGCCAAAAAACAGTAAAATGGATGAAATTTTAGCTAACCCTAACAAAGACAAAAGAAGCACTTATAGAATACAAAATTATAAATATTTAATGCAGTGTCAAAGAAAATCTCATTTATACGAGTGTTGTGGTAGGATTTGCTCTATTACATATGTAAAGCTCTGAGAGGTAAGTAGTATGGAACTGGAAGTGGGATAGTTTAATAAATTAGTGAAACAGAAAAGAAAGCTCAAGGGGAAAAAAACATATACTTCATAGATAATTGGTCTTTTATTTTTAAGATTTTACTTATTTATTTGACAGAGAGAGACACAGCGAGAGAAGGAACACAAGCAGGGGGAGTGGGAGCGGCAGAAGCAAGCTTCCCGCGGAGCGGGGAGCCCGATGCGGGGCTCGATCCCAGGACCCTGAGATCATGACCTGAGCCGAAGGCAGATGCTTAACGACTGAGCCACCCAGGCGCCCCATAGATAATTGGTCTTGATAGATGGCACTAGCCCCACAAAACAGTGGAGAAAGAATCCCAAAGTAACCTTATTGATCTAAACGAAAAATGGGATTCAGGTGGCTTAAAGGCCTGATTTTTCTCAAAGCAAAACTAGAGATATTCTAGGGGATAATAAAGAGAATGTGTTTGTGACTCTGCTTGGGGAAGGAATAAGATATAAAAGTATTAACCAGGGGAAAGGTGGAATAAATGTATTCTATTTTACTCTCCACTAATTGCAACTAAATGTATACATGTGTGTGTATCTATACATATATCTATATCTATATATATGTATAACTGTGTGTATATGTATCAATATACATATGGTAAATATATATAGAATAAATGTAATATTCTGAAAGATTACACAGCAATGAAGGTGAGCTAGGGACCGTGGCACCTGATGAAATACAGGGTGGTTAGTGTTAGGAGAAGGCTGGTGGGGACCCTGACATCTCACCGCTCCTCACTGTTAATGTGGTAGCCTACTCCAACTCCCAAAGATGTCAGTGGAGGTTTAGGGGGGAACATGGACTTCTGTCCATACTTGGCAGTAGTGAAGCTGCATTCCACTTCTTTTGTTGGCATGATTTCAGAGGAGGTTGGCTAAAATTGAATGTAAAAATTCAGTTTATGAGTTTTCTCATAAAGATCATGCATTTGTTGTTCTGTCTAGAAATATCCAAACTCAGAGTAAGACAGATTTATTCATAAGCTTTCTTCTAGAAATTTTTAAATTTCACATTTTACATTTTGTAATTCATTTGGTGTTAGTTCTCATACACAGGATGGGATATGTGTCAAGGTTAATTTTTTGAAAAGGAGAGTCCAGTAATTCTAACACCATTAATTGAAAAGATTATCCTTTCTCTACTGAATAGCATTTCCATTGTTCTTAGAAGATGGATAAATGTATATTTTGTATATGGTACATAAGTTTATGTGTGTGTGTGTATTTGTACTTATATTCTGTACTTTTAACACTGTATGTGCTATCTGTATTTTTATTCATCTACATATCCATCCTTATGTCAATACCACCTTAACTTTATTATTCTAGGTTCTTAATTAGACCTTGAAATCAGTTAATGTGAGTCCACCAGCGTTCTTTATAAATTTTAAAATGAGCTTTTTAAATTTTTTTTAAATTTTATTTTGTTATGTTAATCACCATACATTACATCATTAGTTTTTGATGTAGTGTTCCATGATTCATTGTTTGCATATAACATCCAGTGCTCCGTTCAATACGTGCCCTCTTTAATGCCCATCACCAGGCTAACCAATCAAGTCCAAAATTGTGTGACATTTATAAAATAAATGTGCATATTATAAACCTTAGGGTATAGTAGATTAGTGAACAGAGGTAAATTGGTAGTCTACTAATAAATTAAGCAAGAACAATAACAAAAATATACTCCCCTCTAGAACCCGCAGTTTGTTTCTCAGAGTCCATAAGTCTCTCATGGTTCATCTCCCCCTCTGCTTCCCCCCCTTCATTTTTCCCTTCCTACTATCTCCTTTTTTTTTTTTAACATATAATGTATTATTTGTTTCAGAGGTACAGATCTGTGATTCAACAGTACTACACAGTTCACAGCGCTCACCATAGCACATACCCTCCCCAGTGTCCCAACCACCCCATCCCTCCCACCCCCCACCACTGCAGCAACACTCAGTTTGTTTCCTGAGATTAAGACTTCTTCATATCAGTGAGATCATATGATACATGTCTTTCTCTGATTGATTGATTTATCGCTCGGCATAATACCCTCTAGTTCCATTCACATCATTGCAAACGGCAAGATTTCATTCCTTTTGATGGCTGTATAATATTCCATTGTATGTATATATACCTATAGGTATGTACACACACACACACACACACACACACACAACACATCTTTATCCATTCATCTGTCGATGGCCATCTTGGCTCTTTCCATAGTTTGGCTATCGTGGACATTGCTGCTTTAAACATCGGGGTGCACGTACCCCTTTGGATCCCTACATTTGTATCTTTGGGGTCAATACCCAATAGTGCAATTGCTGGGTCGTATGGTAGCTCTATCTTCAACTTCTTGAAGAGCCTCCGTACTGTTTTCCAGAGTGGCTGTGCCAGCTTGCGTTTCCACCAACAGTGTAGGAGGGTTCCCCTTTCTCCGCATCCCCTCCAACATCTGTCATTTCCTGACTTGTTAATTTTAGCCATTCTGACTGGTGGGAGGTGGTATCTCATTGAGGTTTTGATTTCGATTTCCCTGATGCCGAGAGATGTTCAGCACTTTTTCATATGTCTATTGGCCATTTGGATATCTTCTTTGGAAAAATGTCTTTTCATGTCTTCTGCCCATTTCTTGATTGGATTATTTGTTCTTTGGGTGTTGAGTTTGGTAAGTTCTTTAGAGATTTTGGATACTAGCCCTTTATCTGATATGTCATTTGCAAATACCTACTTCCATTCTGTTGGTTGTCTTTTGGTTTTGTGGACTGTTTCTTTTGCTGTGCAAAAGCTTTTTATCTTGATGAAGTCCCAATAGTTCATTTTTGCCCTTGCTTCCCTTACCTTTGGCATTGTTTCTAGGAAGGAGTTGCTGCGGCTGAGGTCGAAGAGGTTGCTGCCTGTGTGCTTTAGGATTTTGATGGACTCCTGTCTCACATTTAGGTCTTTAACCATTTTGAGTCTATTTTTGTGTGTGGTGTAAGGAAATGGTCCAGTTTCATTCTTCTGCATGTGGCTGTCCAATTTTCCCAACACCATTTGTTGAAGAGACTGTCTTTTTTCCGTTGGACATTCTTTCCTGCTTTGTCGATGATTAGTTGACCATAGAGCTGAGGGCCCGTTTCTGGGCTCTCTATTCTGTTCCATTGATCTATATGTCTGTTTTTCTGCCAGTACCATACTGTCTTGATGATGACAGCTTTGTAATGGAGCTTGAAATCCAGAATTGTGATGCCACCAGCTTTGCTTTTCTTTTTCAACATTCCTCTGGCTATTCAGGGTCTTTTCTGGTTCCATACAGATTTCAGGATTATTTGTTCCATCTCTTTGAAAAAAGTGGATGGTTTTTTGATGGGGATTGCATTGAATGTGTAGATTGCTCTAGGTAGCATTGACATCTTTACGATGTTTGTTCTTCCAATCCATGAGCATGGAACGTTTTTGCATTTCCTTGTGTCTTCCTCAATTTCTTTCCTGAGTATTTTATAGTTTTCCGAGTACAGATTCTTTGCCTCTTTGGTTAGATTTATTCCCAGGTATCTTATGATTTTGGGTGCAATTGTAAATGGGATCGACTCCTTAATTTGTCTCTCTTTTGTCTTGTTGTTGGTGTATAGGAATGCCACTGATTTCTGTGCATTGATTTTATATCCTGCCACTTTACTGAATTCCTGTATGAGTTCTAGCAGTTTTGGGGTGGAGAGGCTTTTGGGTTTTCCACATAAAGTATCATATCATCTGCAAAGAGTGAGAGCTTGACTTCTTCGCCAATTTGGATGCCTTTGATTTCTTTTTGTTGTCTGATTGCTGTGGCTAGGACTTCTGATACTATGTTGAATAGCAGTGGTGATAATGGACATCCCTGCTGTGTTCCTGACCTTAGGGGGAAAGCTCTCGGTTTTTCCCCATTGAGAATGATATTCACTGTGCGTTTTTCGTAGATGGCTTTTATGATATCGAGGTATATACCCTCTATCCCTAACTCTGAAGAGTTTTGATCAAGAAAGGATGCTGTCCTTTGTCAGAAGTTTTTTCTGCATCTATTGAGAGGATCATATGGTTCTTGTTCTTTCTTTTATTAATGTATCACACTGATTTGCGGATGTTGAGCCAAGCTTGCAGCCCAGGGATAAATCCCACTTGGTCGTGGTGTGAATAATCCTTTTAATGTACCGTTGGAGCCTATTGGCTAGTATTTTGGTGAGAATTTTGGCATCCATGTTCATCAGGGATATTGGTCTGTAATTTCCATTTTTGATGGGGTCTTTGGTTTGGGGATCAGGGTAATGGTGGCCTCATTAAACGAGTTTGGAAGTTTTCCTTCCATTTCTATTTTCTGGAACAGTTTCAGAAGAATAGGTATTAATTCTTCTTGAAATGTTTGTAGAATTCCTTTGGGAAGCCATTTGGCCCTGGGCCTTTGTTTGTTGGGAGATTTTTTATTACTTTTTCAAATAGCAATGGATCAGATGCATTCAGAGATGGAAATACAGATGAGTAGCAGAGCAAAGATGGCATGTGGATATGAAATTGGAGCTCCGAATTTATTTCTGAGTTTTGGGAGCCATATCAGAGTGTCAGACAAACTGTACTGCTTTAAAGGTTGGGGTTGGTGAGAAGATTAAGCAAACTGATACCTCATAGAATGTTAAAACTTTTTTTTAAGATTTTATTTATTTGAGAGAAAGACTGCATGCGCATGAGCACGGGGGAGGGGCAGAGGGAGAGAGAGAGAAGCAGACTCCCTGATGAGCAGGGAGCCCGATGCGGGACTCGATCCCAGGACCCTGGGATCATGACCTGAGCTGAAGGCAAGAAGAGACTTAACCGACTGAGCCAGGCACCCAGGTGCCCAGAATGTTAAAATATTTGAAGATAAAAAAGATCTTTATTTTTCGAGTAGGTGATTTAGTTAACAACTTTTCAGTAATTACTCTAAAATAATATAGAACATTATCTCTACTTGTTCTTCAATAAAAGTAGAAGATGTAATGCCAAATGTGAACTTGGTCCCTTCCGTTTTCCAGAAACTCAAACACAGGGGTTGAATTAGACATTCTTTTCTGTTGAATCAGCTGAATTAAAATTACTTTCCATAAATATTTTGAGTACCCAAGATATTCAGGTTGCTCAGCAGTTTAAAACTGTGTTCTCTTTGAAACGTTTCGACACTTTCTATCCACACTTCAAACCTCTGCATGATGCTTTGGCTTCTCTCCCCACTCGCCTGTCATATCTGGTGACCAGAGCCTTGATTTGTAATCAAATCCATTGGATCTTGTCTAATTCTTTCCTTACTTGACTTTTCTGTAGCATTTGCCTCTACTGCCTCTGTCCT
The DNA here is from genome assembly GCF_037043125.1 of Eumetopias jubatus. Taxonomy (NCBI): domain Eukaryota; kingdom Metazoa; phylum Chordata; class Mammalia; order Carnivora; family Otariidae; genus Eumetopias; species Eumetopias jubatus. Next base: position 31,276,540 of record NW_028274821.1, read on the forward strand.
TCTGGAAAGTTTCTTTGTTACTGTCCATGACACCCTCCACTGGCCCCATCTATACAGTGCTGATATCTTTTTGGAGTCATCTTCTTTCCCTGTCCTTTCACGTGGCTCATTCCCAGTTTCTGACCATGGCCCTTTTAATCTGCTCTATTAATCTTACAACGGGTTCATTCTCTCTCTCTCTCTCTCTCTCTCTTTTTTAAGCTTTATTGAGATTCAGTTCACATACCATGCCATTCACCCATTTAAGTCTGGAATTCAGTGATGTTTTAGTATACTCACAGATTGGTACAAATATCACCACAGTCAATTTTAGAACAGTTTCATCATCTTAAAAAGCAACTCTTCATTTTATCCCCTTCATGTGCTCATTTCCCCCAAACCCCAAGCAACCACTAATCCCATTTTCTGTCTGTATAGATTTGCTGAACCACTCCCTGTATTATTTCTTGTAGGGCAGTTCTGCCTGTGACAAATTTTGTTTTTGTTTATCTGGGAAGGTTTTAATTTTTCTATTTTTGCTGGATATATAATTCTTGGTTGACAACTTTTTTCTTTCAGCACTTACTTGTCATATATCATTTCACTGCCTTCTGTCCTCCAGGGTTTCTGATTAGTAATCTGCTTTTAATACTATTGTACATGATGAGTCACTTCTTTCTTGCTGCTTTCAATATTGTCTCTTTGTCTTTATTGCTTGATACTATCCCATATTTCATTTTTTGTCATTATTTTTCTTTCTGCTTTCTCACAGTATGTAATTTCAGTGTCCAGTCTGTTCATTCTTTCATCTCCTCAAACCTGCTATACAATCCCTCTGGTGAAATTTTGTTTTAGTTATAGTTTTCAACTCGAGTTTCTATATAATTTCAATTTGTTAAAATTTCTATCTCTTTATTGATATTCTTGATTTAGTGAAATATCTTTCTTTTATTTTCCTTTAGTCCTGGACATTGTTTTTTTCTAGGTATTTGACCATATTTAATATGGCTGATTTAAGGTTATTGTCTAGTAAGTTCAATGTTTGCTTCTTTAGGAGGAGTTTCTATTGATTATACCTTTTCTGCATATGAGCCTTACTTTCTTGTTTCTTTCCTTGTTTACTAAACTTTTTTCTTGAAAATAGGACATTTTAAATAGAAGAATGTGCCAATTCTAGAAATCAGAATTTTCTCCCTTCCATTGGGGTCATTGTTGAAATTTATTTGTTCGGTGACTTTTTTAAAAAAATTCTGTAGAGCCTGTGTTTCTTTCATCTGAGGCAGTTGAAGTATCTGCCGAAATTTCTTTAAATGCCTAGACCCAGTAAGTCTCCCAGTCTTTGCTAAGGGGCTCTGGGCATGTCAGGGAATTCTTCAAACAGACAGATGGTTTATAACTCTGCATTAGCTTAGACTTTTTTCTAATGCCAAACCTCAAGGTCACCTAGAGGTGACAGCTCAGGGCTTTCTCACATCTTTCCTGACTATGCTCACAGCCTTAGGCATACGCACAGCCCTTTGCAAGTTTGCGGCCTCCTTGATTCTCAGGAATATATCAGAGGTTTTCAGAAACATTTACGGACATCTCATTGTCCAACTTTTCCTTTCAAGCTTCTTGGTTAAGCCATTGTTTGTCTCAGCTGTTATCTACCACCTCAGGTAGCCATTAAGTTAAACAAATGCCAAAAAAAAGTTAAACAAATGCCTTTAATTGTTGATAAATGATGAGTGAGGATAAGGCTTTTCACACTGAGCTGTGAGTTAGCTCAAATAAAGGCATCCTTATAAGTGGGGTCTTTCAGGAAACCACCAAACTGGCCAAATAATGAGTTTTCTATGAATGAGGTTTCAATGGATCTCCAGCCGAGTTCTGCTCTTGTGCTTGCCAGCCTGCTGGTTGCAAACCATTGGTTGTCAAACTATTGCAGAGTTGGGAAGGAAAGGATATAAGTCATAAAAGGTCGCAGTATCACCATTCTACTATGATTAAGCTGTTTTGTTTTTTTAATAAATGTTTTGAAGATAGCCTTTGTTAATTTTTATAATTTTTGCTAGTTTTTTAAAAAAATGTATTTATTGAGAAAGCAAGAGACTGTGAGTGGGGCGAGAGGCAGAGGGGGAGAGAGAGAGAGAGAGAGAGAGAGAGAATTTCATGCAGACTCTCTGTTGAGCATGGAGCCTGACATGGGACTTGATCCCATAACCCCGAGATCATGACCTGAGCCAAAATCAAGAGTTGGATGCTTAACCAACTGAGCTCCCCAGGCGCCTCAGTTTTTGCCAGTTTTTTCCTAGTTTATACGAAGGAGAGAATCTTTTGGATCCTTACTTAACCATTTTTATTTATGTCACTTGTTAGCCAATTTTTTTTAATCCACAGGATCTAATTAAGTCAGATATTAAAGAGATTCACAAAAATGAAAGCAGTGCCACTTTTCTCACTAATGTTTTCGCTTTGGAGAATATAATTACCTTTTCTTTTTTTCTTTTTTAGATTAAATTTTGAGAGGTATTCCTGTTCTTTTATTTATTTGTTTCAGTTACCAGCTACTACTACTGAGTTTCACATGCAGGAGGTACTCACTTAGGAACACTGAAGATATAAGTGAACAAATAATGGGATACATAACACTGAGGGGGGAAAAAGAAACTTGTTTCTGTCCCGTTATCTCTTAGTTTTCTTCCCTTTCTTTTCTACTTTTAATTGTGATAAGAACACTTAACATGAGATCTACCCTTAGCACATTTTTATGTGTATGATACTCTATTGTTAACTATAGGGATGGTGTTGTACAGCAGATCTCTGGAACTTGATGATTTTGCATAACTGAAATTTTATGTCTGTTGAACAGCAACTCCCCAGTTCCTCCTCCTCCCGGCCCATTTGAAGTCTTTTGTTGTGGAAATGTTCCCTTTTCTCATTTTCCAAGATTCTACCTTTTCCAGACTCCTTTTTTTATTATTAATTTTATTTTATTATGTTAGTCACCATACAGTACATCATTAGTTTCTGATGTAGTGTTCCATGATTCATTGTTTGCGTATAACACCATCGCATGCGTGCTCCATGCGATATGTGCCCTCCTTAATACCATCACCAGGCTAACCCATCCCCCCACCCCCTCCCCTCTAGAACCCTCAGTTTGTTTCTCAGAGTCCATAGTCTCTCATGGTTCGTCTCCCCCTCCGATTCCCCCCCCTTCGCTTTTCCCTTCCTGCTATCTTCTCTTTTTTTTTTTTGAACATATAATGTATTATTTGTTTCAGGGGTACAGATCTATAATTCATCAGTCTTACACAATTCACAGCACTCACCGTAGCACATATCCTCCCCAATGTCCATCACCAGCCACCCCATCCCTCCCACCCCCCACCACTCCAGCAACCCTCAGTTTGTTTCCTGAGATTAAGAGTCTCTTATGGTTCGTCTCTCTCTCCGGTTTCATCCTGTTTCATTTTTTCCTCCCTTCTCCTACGAGCCTCTGTCTTGTTTCTCAAATTCCTCATATCATGAGATAATATGATACTTTCTCTGATTGACTTACTTTGGTTAGCGTAATACCCTCCAGTTCCAACCACGTCGTTGCAAATGGCAAGATTTCGTTCCTTTTGATGGCTGTATAATATTCCACTGTGTATACACACCACATCTTCTTTATCCATTCATCTGTTGATGGACATCTTGGCTCTTTCCATAGTTTGGCTATCGTGGACATTGCTGCTATAAACATCGGGGTGCACATAGCCCTTCGGATCACTACATTTGTATCTTTGGGGTAAATACCCAGTAGTGCAATTGTTGGGTCATAGGGTAGCTCTGTTTTCAACTTTTTGAGGAACCTCCGTACCGTTTTCCAGAGTAGCTGCACCAGGTTGCATTCCCACCAACGGTAGGGAGGGTTCCCCTTTCTCCGCATCCTCGCCAACATCCTTTCCGGACTCATTACTTTTCGGAAAGCTTTTTCTTTGGCTTTTTGGCCTATACTTTTTCTGCCAGCCTCTTTACTATTCATGCTTCCCTAAATGCTATTTGGTATTTTTCTTTCCTTAGTCCCATATAGGATGTATAGCATATAGCTCACATTGCTGATTGCCTCTTAAAATTTTAGTTACCACCTAAATAGCTAATAACCCCTAAATGCTTGTCTTCATCCTCACACCTCTCTTCTATATTCTAAAATCATGTGTGTATTAGTTTAAGGGATAGTTCCACCTTTATGTTCACAGACCCTTCAGGAGCAACATGAACAGATCTGTCTCACTAAAACTTCTGACACTTTTTTTTTCCTTTTGTTTCCTAAATGTCAGTGTTTGGCACCAACATTCCAGAAGCTGCTCGTTTAGTTAGCCTGGGCGGTTGTGCAAGAAAGTAATGATCAGATCGGTTGCTGCTGCTACACCCTGAGATTATGTCCCTGTCCTTATATTCATTGCTGTTACTTCAGCATAAATAATCACTTATCCTGGTCTCTATGATTCCAAATCCTTGGTAAGTTGTTCTTTGCTCTTCATGAGCTCTAGATTTGTATATTTTTATATATGTATTTATACATAAGTTTGATCATGTAAAATATCTCCACAGCTTGCATGTATGTATCTTCTCTGTCTCCCTCTATTTACAATGACGATGTCTAAGGAGGGGATGAACATCTTAGAATTCTCTAGAATGCCCACAGTACCTTGGGATGAAGAGGAAGAGTTGTAGGAAACCTCTTCACATTGAATTTTTTTATCCTAAAAACATCTATAATTCACAAGTAGATATAAATGAATTATAGTAAGTTAAAAACCTTCTTAACTGAGCAACTCCACAGCTACAGACAAAATTAGGTCAGAAATAGGTGTCTTTGATAACCATGTCTTTTAGAGCTTAAGAGTAAACAGGAAAAGTGGTAATTCTCAACGATATGTGTCACGTAATTCTGAATCTTTGAACGAAATGTGTTGTTACAGGGATCCATGTCATTCGAAGATGTGATTGTCAGACTTACCCAGGATGAATGGCAGTACATGAGCCCTGCTCAAAGGACCCTGTACCGAGATGTGATGCTAGAGAACTACAGCCACACCTCATTTCAGTGGGTAAGCAGACCTTATTAGGTATCTTCGTCTAAATTAAATTTCCTTCTTTTTAAAAGTTGTCAAAACACGTGGACTCCTTGTAGAGATTAATATTGTACTGGCTTTTGAGTGAGAGGTCTAAGGTACCTGAAGCCTTTAGGAAGCAGACAAAATGTTTGTGTTGTTACTTTCCCATGGGATACTTCAAATGAGCACGTTTATTTTGCTGCTCTTGTTGCTGTATCTTGCTCCACCTTTGGAAGCCAAAAAGTGCATGGAGCCGGTATATGTATATACCTTCAATTGTCATGTTTACAGGGTATTGCACCGCCAAACCTGAGATGATCTTCAAGTTGGAGCAAGGAGAAGAGCCCTGGTCCTTAGAGGAAGAATTCCTAAACCAGAGATACCCAGGTGGGTGAGCACTGACAGAAGGAAACACTTGGGATAGTTAAACTTTTAGGGGAATACCTTTGAAAGTTTTGTTTGGTTGGTTGGTTGGTTGTTTTACCCTTTTAAACAGCTCCGTTGAAATACTATTTACATATCGTACAATCCACCCATTTAAAGGGTACAATTTAGTGGCTTTTCACATATTCACAGATATGTGTAAATATCACCACAGTTCATTTTCATTACCTCAGAAAGAAACCTCATACCCTCTAGTTATTACCCCCTATCCTCCTGTCCGCTACAGCCCAGCGATCACTAATCTACTTTCTGTCTTTATAGATGTGCCTATTGCAGACAATTCATGTAAATGCAGTCACACCTTATATGGTCTTTTATGATTGGTTTCTTTCACATAGGATTATAAGATTCATGTGTATCAGTACTTCATCCTTTGTATGGAAAATAATGTCTCATTGTATGTATTTGCCACATTTGTTTGTCCATTCTTCACTCAGTTGACGTTTAGGATTCTACCTTTTGGCTATTGAATAATGCTGATAGAAACATTGATTTCCAAGATTTTGCATGGATTTTTTTTTTTTTTTTTGGACATAACGCTTTTTTTCCTCTTACTGAGTTACACTTGATTCTAACTGCTGGGTTATGGGGTAAGTGTTTCAAGAATTTCCATACTATTTTCCACAGTGCCTGCCTATTTTTCATTCCTAACGACAGCATATGAGAGTTCTAATTTTTCCACATCTTTACCAACACTTGTTATTATCTGACTTTTTTATTCTAGCCATCCTCGTAGATGTGAAGTGGTATATCATTGAAGTGTTGATGTGCATTTCTGTACTAGGCATTTGGCCTGCCATGATAAATACCATAGTCTGGGTGGCCTAAACAGCAGAAATTTATTTCTTATACTTCTGGAAGCTGAAAGCCCAATATCAAGGTGCCAACATGATTAATTTCTGGTGAAGCTTCTTTCTGGCTTGCAGATGACTGCCTTCTGACTGTGCCCTCTTACGGCCTTTTCTCTGTGCTTTCATGGAGAGAGAACTGTGATGTCTCTTTCTATTCTGTCAAAGATACCAAGCCTATAGGAATTTGAGCCCCACCCTTATGAACTCATTTACCCTTAATTTCCCCAAAGGCCTTACCACCAAATAGAGTTACATTGAGGGTCAGGGCTTCAACATACGAATTTGGGGGGAGATATAATTCAGTCCATAACAGTTTACTTGGTCACTAGTGATGTCAAGCATTTTTTCATGTGCTTATTGGTATTTTTGTGTAAACTGGTAAATTCAGGAACTTCAAAAATTAGAGTTTCAGTATAATTCTTAGAGCAAAAGAGCAAAATCACCCTAAGTGTGTTTGCTAGAGTTTTTGTTGTGAAGCTATTCAACCAGACAGCAGAATTTTTAGATTAAGCATATTTCCCAGTCATTAGATGTAAATGATTTGATCGTATTGGTTGGCTAAAAAAGATACCCCAAAATAAGTATGTTTGAAAGATTGCAATAAAAAAATAGTAAAGTTATTAAGTAAAAAACAAAATAATTTAGAGTTTCATGTTATTCAGGCTTGAATTTAGGCAATAAATGCAGTAACTTAGGGGTGCCTGGATGGCTCATCGGAATGTGTCTGCCTTCAACTCAGGTCATCCTCTCAGGGTCCTGGGATTGAACCCCGTGCCAGGATCTCCAATCAGTGGGAGCCTGTTGCTCCCTCTCCCTCTGCCCCACACCTCGCTCGTGCTCTCTCACTCTCTCAAATATAAATAAATAAATAAATAAATAAATAAATAAATGCATTAATTTAAAAGAAGGCCCTCTTTTTACGAGCACAGGTTAAAGTAAACCCTTAAACATTTGAATGACTGCACCAAACAGTATCATACTAGCTATCATAAAACACAAAATAATGGGGTTCTAAGAAGTTAAAATTCACCAGGATTAGGAGGTAATGTACCTCATCTGATTAAAGTAAAGATACTATGAACATTAAATAAGTATGCCTATATGGGATGTAAATGATATTTATATTAAAGTGAACCAGGGGCGCCTGGGTGGCTCAGTCAGTTAAGCATCTACCTCTGGCTTAGGTCACGATCTTAGGGTCCTAGGATGGAGCTCTGTGTTGGGCTCCCTGCTCAGTGGAGAGTTTGCTTCTCCTCCCTCTGCCCCTCCCCCGTGCTCCTCTCCCTCTGTCTCTTGCAAATAAATAAAATCTTAAAAAAAAGTGAACCATATATATGTATTTGTATCCTGAGATCAAAGAACAAGCCTTTTCATGTATTGCATGGAGCACTGGGTGTTATACACAAACAATGAGTCATGGAACTCTACATCAAAAACTAATGTACTGTATGGTGACTAACATAACAAAAAAAAAAAGAAAAAAGGAGAAGCCTTTCAGATTCCCATAGATTAATCATAAGATAGTGAAAACATAATGTTAATCTAGAAAGAAAACCAGTATTCCAACAAATTAGAATTGCATAAATAATATTCTCAACATATTTTGATAAATCAAGAAATTAATGAGTACACAAAAAACTCTTAAGATGGATATTTTAAAAATTATCTCTTTTAAACAACGTATAAAAAAGGATATCAAGTCCGAAATTGTGTGACATGTGTAAAATAAATGTGCATATTATAAACCTTAGGGTATAGTAGATTAGTGAACAGAGGTAAATTGGTAGTCTAGTAATAAATTAAGCAAGAACAATAACAAAAATATACTAACACAAGCAGAATTTAAAAGTGGTAATCAACTGGAAGACTGAGAAATTATAGAATGTTTCTTAGACCAAAAAACAGTAAAATGGATGAAATTTTAGCTAACCCTAACAAAGACAAAAGAAGCACTTATAGAATACAAAATTATAAATATTTAATGCAGTGTCAAAGAAAATCTCATTTATACGAGTGTTGTGGTAGGATTTGCTCTATTACATATGTAAAGCTCTGAGAGGCAAGTAGTATGGAACTGGAAGTGGGATAGTTTAATAAATTAGTGAAACAGAAAAGAAAGCTCAAGGGAAAAAAACATATACTTCATAGATAATTGGTCTTATTTTTTAAGATTTTACTTATTTATTTGACAGAGAGAGACACAGCGAGAGAAGGAACACAAGCAGGGGGAGTGGGAGAGGCAGAAGCAAGCTTCCCGCGGAGCGGGGAGCCCGATGCGGGGCTCGATCCCAGGACCCTGAGATCATGACCTGAGCCGAAGGCAGATGCTTAACGACTGAGCCACCCAGGCGCCCCATAGATAATTGGTCTTGATAGATGGCACTAGCCCCACAAAACAGTGGAGAAAGAATCCCAAAGTAACCTTATTGATCTAAACGAAAAATGGGATTCAGGTGGCTTAAAGGCCTGATTTTTCTCAAAGCAAAACTAGAGATATTCTAGGGGATAATAAAGAGAATGTGTTTGTGACTCTGCTTGGGGAAGGAATAAGATATAAAAGTATTAACCAGGGGAAAGGTGGAATAAATGTATTCTACTTTACTCTCCACTAATTGCAACTAAATGTATACATGTGTGTGTATCTATACATATATCTATATCTATATATATGTATAACTGTGTGTATATGTATCAATATACATATGGTAAATATATATAGAATAAATGTAATATTCTGAAAGATTACACAGCAATGAAGGTGAGCTAGGGACCGTGGCACCTGATGAAATACAGGGTGGTTAGTGTTAGGAGAAGGCTGGTGGGGACCCTGACATCTCACCGCTCCTCACTGTTAATGTGGTAGCCTACTCCAACTCCCAAAGATGTCAGTGGAGGTTTAGGGGGGAACATGGACTTCTGTCCATACTTGGCAGTAGTGAAGCTGCATTCCACTTCTTTTGTTGGCATGATTTCAGAGGAGGTTGGCTAAAATTGAATGTAAAAATTCAGTTTATGAGTTTTCTCATAAAGATCATGCATTTGTTGTTCTGTCTAGAAATATCCAAACTCAGAGTAAGACAGATTTATTCATAAGCTTTCTTCTAGAAATTTTTAAATTTCACATTTTACATTTTGAAATTCATTTGGTGTTAGTTCTCATACACAGGATGGGATATGTGTCAAGGTTAATTTTTTGAAAAGGAGAGTCCAGTAATTCTAACACCATTAATTGAAAAGATTATCCTTTCTCTACCGAATAGCATTTCCATTGTTCTTAGAAGATGGATAAATGTATATTTTGTATATGGTACATAAGTTTATGTGTGTGTGTGTATTTGTACTTATATTCTGTACTTTTAACACTGTATGTGGTATCTGTATTTTTATTCATCTACATATCCATCCTTATGTCAATACCACATTAACTTTATTATTCTAGGTTCTTAATTAGACCTTGAAATCAGTTAATGCGAGTCCACCAGCGTTCTTTATAAATTTTAAAATGAGCTTTTTAAATTTTTTTTAAATTTTATTTTGTTATGTTAATCACCATACATTACATCATTAGTTTTTGATGTAGTGTTCCATGATTCATTGTTTGCATACAACATCCAGTGCTCCGTTCAATACGTGCCCTCTTTAATGCCCATCACCAGGCTAACCAATCAAGTCCAAAATTGTGTGACATTTATAAAATAAGTGTGCATATTATAAACCTTAGGGTATAGTAGATTAGTGAACAGAGGTAAATTGGTAGTCTACTAATAAATTAAGCAAGAACAATAACAAAAATATACTAACAAAAATAAACTCCCCTCTAGAACCCGCAGTTTGTTTCTCAGAGTCCATAAGTCTCTCATGGTTCATCTCCCCCTCTGCTTCCCCCCCTTCATTTTTCCCTTCCTACTATCTCCTTTTTTTTTTTTAACATATAATGTATTATTTGTTTCAGAGGTACAGATCTGTGATTCAACAATACTACACAGTTCACAGCGCTCACCATAGCACATACCCTCCCCAGTGTCCCAACCATCCCATCCCTCCCACCCCCCACCACTGCAGCAACACTCAGTTTGTTTCCTGAGATTAAGACTTCTTCATATCAGTGAGATCATATGATACATGTCTTTCTCTGATTGATTGATTTATCGCTCGGCATAATACCCTCTAGTTCCATTCACATCATTGCAAACGGCAAGATTTCATTCCTTTTGATGGCTGTATAATATTCCATTGTATGTATATATACCTATAGGTATGTACACACACACACACACACACACACACACCACATCTTTATCCATTCATCTGTCGATGGCCATCTTGGCTCTTTCCATAGTTTGGCTATCGTGGACATTGCTGCTTTAAACATCGGGGTGCACGTACCCCTTTGGATCCCTACATTTGTATCTTTGGGGTCAATACCCAATAGTGCAATTGCTGGGTCGTATGGTAGCTCTATCTTCAACTTCTTGAAGAGCCTCCGTACTGTTTTCCAGAGTGGCTGTGCCAGCTTGCGTTTCCACCAACAGTGTAGGAGGGTTCCCCTTTCTCCGCATCCCCTCCAACATCTGTCATTTCCTGACTTGTTAATTTTAGCCATTCTGACTGGTGGGAGGTGGTATCTCATTGAGGTTTTGATTTCGATTTCCCTGATGCCGAGAGATGTTCAGCACTTTTTCATATGTCTATTGGCCATTTGGATATCTTCTTTGGAAAAATGTCTTTTCATGTCTTCTGCCCATTTCTTGATTGGATTATTTGTTCTTTGGGTGTTGAGTTTGGTAAGTTCTTTAGAGATTTTGGATACTAGCCCTTTATCTGATATGTCATTTGCAAATACCTACTTCCATTCTGTTGGTTGTCTTTTGGTTTTGTGGACTGTTTCTTTTGCTGTGCAAAAGCTTTTTATCTTGATGAAGTCCCAATAGTTCATTTTTGCCCTTGCTTCCCTTACCTTTGGCATTGTTTCTAGGAAGAAGTTGCTGCGGCTGAGGTCGAAGAGGTTGCTGCCTGTGTGCTTTAGGATTTTGATGGACTCCTGTCTCACATTTAGGTCTTTAACCATTTTGAGTCTATTTTTGTGTGTGGTGTAAGGAAATGGTCCAGTTTCATTCTTCTGCATGTGGCTGTCCAATTTTCCCAACACCATTTGTTGAAGAGACTGTCTTTTTTCCGTTGGACATTCTTTCCTGCTTTGTCGATGATTAGTTGACCATAGAGCTGAGGGTCCGTTTCCGGGCTCTCTATTCTGTTCCATTGATCTATATGTCTGTTTTTCTGCCAGTACCATACTGTCTTGATGATGACAGCTTTGTAATGGAACTTGAAATCCAGAATTGTGATGCCACCAGCTTTGCTTTTCTTTTTCAACATTCCTCTGGCTATTCAGGGTCTTTTCTGGTTCCATACAGATTTCAGGATTATTTGTTCCATCTCTTTGAAAAAAGTGGATGGTTTTTTGATGGGGATTGCATTGAATGTGTAGATTGCTCTAGGTAGCATTGACATCTTTACGATGTTTGTTCTTCCAATCCATGAGCATGGAACGTTTTTGCATTTCCTTGTGTCTTCCTCAATTTCTTTCCTGAGTATTTTATAGTTTTCCGAGTACAGATTCTTTGCCTCTTTGGTTAGATTTATTCCCAGGTATCTTATGATTTTGGGTGCAATTGTAAATGGGATCGACTCCTTAATTTGTCTCTCTTTTGTCTTGTTGTTGGTGTATAGGAATGCCACTGATTTCTGTGCATTGATTTTATATCCTGCCACTTTACTGAATTCCTGTATGAGTTCTAGCAGTTTTGGGGTGGAGAGGCTTTTGGGTTTTCCACATAAAGTATCATATCATCTGCAAAGAGTGAGAGCTTGACTTCTTCGCCAATTTGGATGCCTTTGATTTCTTTTTGTTGTCTGATTGCTGTGGCTAGGACTTCTGATACTATGTTGAATAGCAGTGGTGATAATGGACATCCCTGCTGTGTTCCTGACCTTAGGGGGAAAGCTCTCGGTTTTTCCCCATTGAGAATGATATTCACTGTGCGTTTTTCGTAGATGGCTTTTATGATATCGAGGTATATACCCTCTATCCCTAACTCTGAAGAGTTTTGATCAAGAAAGGATGCTGTCCTTTGTCAGAAGTTTTTTCTGCATCTATTGAGAGGATCATATGGTTCTTGTTCTTTCTTTTATTAATGTATCACACTGATTTGCGGATGTTGAGCCAACCTTGCAGCCCAGGGATAAATCCCACTTGGTCGTGGTGTGAATAATCCTTTTAATGTACCGTTGGAGCCTATTGGCTAGTATTTTGGTGAGAATTTTGGCATCCATGTTCATCAGGGATATTGGTCTGTAATTTCCATTTTTGATGGGGTCTTTGGTTTGGGGATCAGGGTAATGGTGGCCTCATTAAACGAGTTTGGAAGTTTTCCTTCCATTTCTATTTTCTGGAACAGTTTCAGAAGAATAGGTATTAATTCTTCTTGAAATGTTTGTAGAATTCCTTTGGGAAGCCATTTGGCCCTGGGCCTTTGTTTGTTGGGAGATTTTTTATTACTTTTTCAAATAGAAATGGATCAGATGCATTCAGAGATGGAAATACAGATGAGTAGCAGAGCAAAGATGGCATGTGGATATGAAATTGGAGCTCCGAATTTATTTCTGAGTTTTGGGAGCCATATCAGAGTGTCAGACAAACTGTACTGCTTTAAAGGTTGGGGTTGGTGAGAAGATTAAGCAAACTGATACCTCATAGAATGTTAAAACTTTTTTTTAAGATTTTATTTATTTGAGAGAAAGACTGCATGCGCATGAGCACGGGGGAGGGGCAGAGGGAGAGAGAGAGAAGCAGACTCCCTGATGAGCAGGGAGCCCGATGCGGGACTCGATCCCAGGACCCTGGGATCATGACCTGAGCTGAAGGCAAGAAGAGACTTAACCGACTGAGCCAGGCACCCAGGTGCCCAGAATGTTAAAATATTTGAAGATAAAAAAGATCTTTATTTTTCGAGTAGGTGATTTAGTTAACAACTTTTCAGTAATTACTCTAAAATAATATAGAACATTATCTCTACTTGTTCTTCAATAAAAGTAGAAGATGTAATGCCAAATGTGAACTTGGTCCCTTCCGTTTTCCAGAAACTCAAACACAGGGGTTGAATTAGACATTCTTTTCTGTTGAATCAGCTGAATTAAAATTACTTTCCATAAATATTTTGAGTACCCAAGATATTCAGGTTGCTCAGCAGTTTAAAACTGTGTTCTCTTTGAAACGTTTCGACACTTTCTATCCACACTTCAAACCTCTGCATGATGCTTTGGCTTCTCTCCCCACTCGCCTGTCATATCTGGTGACCAGAGCCTTGATTTGTAATCAAATCCATTGGATCTTGTCTAATTCTTTCCTTACTTGACTTTTCTGTAGCATTTGCCTCTACTGCCTCTGTCCTTCTGGAAAGTTTCTTTGTTACTGTCCATGACACCCTCCACTGGCCCCATCTATACAGTGCTGATATCTTTTTGGAGTCATCTTCTTTCCCTGTCCTTTCACGTGGCTCATTCCCAGTTTCTGACCATGGCCCTTTTAATCTGCTCTATTAATCTTACAACGGGTTCATTCTCTCTCTCTCTCTCTCTCTCTTTTTTAAGCTTTATTGAGATTCAGTTCACATACCATGCCATTCACCCATTTAAGTCTGGAATTCAGTGATGTTTTAGTATACTCACAGATTGGTACAAATATCACCACAGTCAATTTTAGAACAGTTTCATCATCTTAAAAAGCAACTCTTCATTTTATCCCCTTCATGTGCTCATTTCCCCCAAACCCCAAGCAACCACTAATCCCATTTTCTGTCTGTATAGATTTGCTGAACCACTCCCTGTATTATTTCTTGTAAGGCAGTTCTGCCTGTGACAAATTTTGTTTTTGTTTATCTGGGAAGGTTTTAATTTTTCTATTTTTGCTGGATATATAATTCTTGGTTGACAACTTTTTTCTTTCAGCACTTACTTGTCATATATCATTTCACTGCCTTCTGTCCTCCAGGGTTTCTGATTAGTAATCTGCTTTTAATACTATTGTACATGATGAGTCACTTCTTTCTTGCTGCTTTCAATATTGTCTCTTTGTCTTTATTGCTTGATACTATCCCATATTTCATTTTTTGTCATTATTTTTCTTTCTGCTTTCTCACAGTATGTAATTTCAGTGTCCAGTCTGTTCATTCTTTCATCTCCTCAAACCTGCTATACAATCCCTCTGGTGAAATTTTGTTTTAGTTATTATAGTTTTCAACTCTTGAGTTTCTATATAATTTCAATTTGTTAAAATTTCTATCTCTTTATTGATATTCTTGATTTAGTGAAATATCTTTCTTTTATTTTCCTTTAGTCCTGGACATTGTTTTTTTCTAGGTATTTGACCATATTTAATATGGCTGATTTAAGGTTATTGTCTAGTAAGTTCAATGTTTGCTTCTTTAGGAGGAGTTTCTATTGATTATACCTTTTCTGCATATGAGCCTTACTTTCTTGTTTCTTTCCTTGTTTACTAAACTTTTTTCTTGAAAATAGGACATTTTAAATAGAAGAATGTGCCAATTCTAGAAATCAGAATTTTCTCCCTTCCATTGGGGTCATTGTTGAAATTTATTTGTTCGGTGACTTTTTAAAAAAATTCTGTAGAGCCTGTGTTTCTTTCATCTGAGGCAGTTGAAGTATCTGCCGAAATTTCTTTAAATGCCTAGACCCAGTAAGTCTCCCAGTCTTTGCTAAGGGGCTCTGGGCATGTCAGGGAATTCTTCAAACAGACAGATGGTTTATAACTCTGCATTAGCTTAGACTTTTTTCTAATGCCAAACCTCAAGGTCACCTAGAGGTGACAGCTCAGGGCTTTCTCACATCTTTCCTGACTATGCTCACAGCCTTAGGCATACGCACAGCCCTTTGCAAGTTTGCGGCCTCCTTGATTCTCAGGAATATATCAGAGGTTTTCAGAAACATTCAGAAACATTTCAGAAACATTTTCAGAAACATTTACGGACATCTCATTGTCCAACTTTTCCTTTCAAGCTTCTTGGTTAAGCCATTGTTTGTCTCAGCTGTTATCTACCACCTCAGGTAGCCATTAAGTTAAACAAATGCCAAAAAAAAGTTAAACAAATGCCTTTAATTGTTGATAAATGATGAGTGAGGATAAGGCTTTTCACACTGAGCTGTGAGTTAGCTCAAATAAAGGCATCCTTATAAGTGGGGTCTTTCAGGAAACCACCAAACTGGCCAAATAATGAGTTTTCTATGAATGAGGTTTCAATGGATCTCCAGCCGAGTTCTGCTCTTGTGCTTGCCAGCCTGCTGGTTGCAAACCATTGGTTGTCAAACTATTGCAGAGTTGGGAAGGAAAGGATATAAGTCATAAAAGGTCGCAGTATCACCATTCTACTATGATTAAGCTGTTTTGTTTTTTTAATAAATGTTTTGAAGATAGCCTTTGTTAATTTTTATAATTTTTGCTAGTTTTTTAAAAAAATGTATTTATTGAGAAAGCAAGAGACTGTGAGTGGGGGGAGAGGCAGAGGGGGAGAGAGAGAGAGAGATAGAGAGAGAGAATTTCATGCAGACTCTCTGTTGAGCATGGAGCCTGACATGGGACTTGATCCCACAACCCCGAGATCATGACCTGAGCCAAAATCAAGAGTTGGATGCTTAACCAACTGAGCTACCCAGGCGCCTCAGTTTTTGCCAGTTTTTTCCTAGTTTATACGAAGGAGAGAATCTTTTGGATCCTTACTTAACCATTTTTATTTATGTCACTTGTTAGCCAATTTTTTTTAATCCACAGGATCTAATTAAGTCAGATATTAAAGAGATTCACAAAAATGAAAGCAGTGCCACTTTTCTCACTAATGTTTTCGCTTTGGAGAATATAATTACCTTTTCTTTTTTTCTTTTTTAGATTAAATTTTGAGAGGTATTCTTGTTCTTTTATTTATTTGTTTCAGTTACCAGCTACTACTACTGAGTTTCACATGCAGGAGGTACTCACTTAGGAACACTGAAGATATAAGTGAACAAATAATGGGATACATAACACTGAGGGGGGAAAAAGAAACTTGTTTCTGTCCCGTTATCTCTTAGTTTTCTTCCCTTTCTTTTCTACTTTTAATTGTGATAAGAACACTTAACATGAGATCTACCCTTAGCACATTTTTATGTGTATGATACTCTATTGTTAACTATAGGGATGGTGTTGTACAGCAGATCTCTGGAACTTGATGATTTTGCATAACTGAAATTTTATGTCTGTTGAACAGCAACTCCCCAGTTCCTCCTCCTCCCGGCCCATTTGAAGTCTTTTGTTGTGGAAATGTTCCCTTTTCTCATTTTCCAAGATTCTACCTTTTCCAGACTCCTTTTTTTATTATTAATTTTATTTTATTATGTTAGTCACCATACAGTACATCATTAGTTTCTGATGTAGTGTTCCATGATTCATTGTTTGCGTATAACACCATCGCATGCGTGCTCCATGCGATATGTGCCCTCCTTAATACCATCACCAGGCTAACCCATCCCCCCACCCCCTCCCCTCTAGAACCCTCAGTTTGTTTCTCAGAGTCCATAGTCTCTCATGGTTCGTCTCCCCCTCCGATTCCCCCCCCTTCGCTTTTCCCTTCCTGCTATCTTCTCTTTTTTTTTTTTTGAACATATAATGTATTATTTGTTTCAGGGGTACAGATCTATAATTCATCAGTCTTACACAATTCACAGCACTCACCGTAGCACATATCCTCCCCAATGTCCATCACCAGCCACCCCATCCCTCCCACCCCCCACCACTCCAGCAACCCTCAGTTTGTTTCCTGAGATTAAGAGTCTCTTATGGTTCGTCTCTCTCTCCGGTTTCATCCTGTTTCATTTTTTCCTCCCTTCTCCTACGAGCCTCTGTCTTGTTTCTCAAATTCCTCATATCATGAGATAATATGATACTTTCTCTGATTGACTTACTTTGGTTAGCGTAATACCCTCCAGTTCCAACCACGTCGTTGCAAATGGCAAGATTTCGTTCCTTTTGATGGCTGTATAATATTCCACTGTGTATACACACCACATCTTCTTTATCCATTCATCTGTTGATGGACATCTTGGCTCTTTCCATAGTTTGGCTATCGTGGACATTGCTGCTATAAACATCGGGGTGCACATAGCCCTTCGGATCACTACATTTGTATCTTTGGGGTAAATACCCAGTAGTGCAATTGTTGGGTCATAGGGTAGCTCTGTTTTCAACTTTTTGAGGAACCTCCGTACCGTTTTCCAGAGTAGCTGCACCAGGTTGCATTCCCACCAACGGTAGGGAGGGTTCCCCTTTCTCCGCATCCTCGCCAACATCCTTTCCGGACTCATTACTTTTCGGAAAGCTTTTTCTTTGGCTTTTTGGCCTATACTTTTTCTGCCAGCCTCTTTACTATTCATGCTTCCCTAAATGCTATTTGGTATTTTTCTTTCCTTAGTCCCATATAGGATGTATAGCATATAGCTCACATTGCTGATTGCCTCTTAAAATTTTAGTTACCACCTAAATAGCTAATAACCCCTAAATGCTTGTCTTCATCCTCACACCTCTCTTCTATATTCTAAAATCATGTGTGTATTAGTTTAAGGGATAGTTCCACCTTTATGTTCACAGACCCTTCAGGAGCAACATGAACAGATCTGTCTCACTAAAACTTCTGACACTTTTTTTTTCCTTTTGTTTCCTAAATGTCAGTGTTTGGCACCAACATTCCAGAAGCTGCTCGTTTAGTTAGCCTGGGCGGTTGTGCAAGAAAGTAATGATCAGATCGGTTGCTGCTGCTACACCCTGAGATTATGTCCCTGTCCTTATATTCATTGCTGTTACTTCAGCATAAATAATCACTTATCCTGGTCTCTATGATTCCAAATCCTTGGTAAGTTGTTCTTTGCTCTTCATGAGCTCTAGATTTGTATATTTTTATATATGTATTTATACATAAGTTTGATCATGTAAAATATCTCCACAGCTTGCATGTATGTATCTTCTCTGTCTCCCTCTATTTACAATGACGATGTCTAAGGAGGGGATGAACATCTTAGAATTCTCTAGAATGCCCACAGTACCTTGGGATGAAGAGGAAGAGTTGTAGGAAACCTCTTCACATTGAATTTTTTTATCCTAAAAACATCTATAATTCACAAGTAGATATAAATGAATTATAGTAAGTTAAAAACCTTCTTAACTGAGCAACTCCACAGCTACAGACAAAATTAGGTCAGAAATAGGTGTCTTTGATAACCATGTCTTTTAGAGCTTAAGAGTACACAGGAAAAGTGGTAATTCTCAACGATATGTGTCACGTAATTCTGAATCTTTGAACGAAATGTGTTGTTACAGGGATCCATGTCATTCGAAGATGTGATTGTCAGACTTACCCAGGATGAATGGCAGTACATGAGCCCTGCTCAAAGGACCCTGTACCGAGATGTGATGCTAGAGAACTACAGCCACACCTCATTTCAGTGGGTAAGCAGACCTTATTAGGTATCTTCGTCTAAATTAAATTTCCTTCTTTTTAAAAGTTGTCAAAACACGTGGACTCCTTGTAGAGATTAATATTGTACTGGCTTTTGAGTGAGAGGTCTAAGGTACCTGAAGCCTTTAGGAAGCAGACAAAATGTTTGTGTTGTTACTTTCCCATGGGATACTTCAAATGAGCACGTTTATTTTGCTGCTCTTGTTGCTGTATCTTGCTCCACCTTTGGAAGCCAAAAAGTGCATGGAGCCGGTATATGTATATACCTTCAATTGTCATGTTTACAGGGTATTGCACCGCCAAACCTGAGATGATCTTCAAGTTGGAGCAAGGAGAAGAGCCCTGGTCCTTAGAGGAAGAATTCCTAAACCAGAGATACCCAGGTGGGTGAGCACTGACAGAAGGAAACACTTGGGATAGTTAAACTTTTAGGGGAATACCTTTGAAAGTTTTGTTTGGTTGGTTGGTTGGTTGTTTTACCCTTTTAAACAGCTCCGTTGAAATACTATTTACATATCGTACAATCCACCCATTTAAAGGGTACAATTTAGTGGCTTTTCACATATTCACAGATATGTGTAAATATCACCACAGTTCATTTTCATTACCTCAGAAAGAAACCTCATACCCTCTAGTTATTACCCCCTATCCTCCTGTCCGCTACAGCCCAGCGATCACTAATCTATTTTCTGTCTTTATAGATGTGCCTATTGCAGACAATTCATGTAAATGCAGTCACACCTTATATGGTCTTTTATGATTGGTTTCTTTCACATAGGATTATAAGATTCATGTGTATCAGTACTTCATCCTTTGTATGGAAAATAATGTCTCATTGTATGTATTTGCCACATTTGTTTGTCCATTCTTCACTCAGTTGACGTTTAGGATTCTACCTTTTGGCTATTGAATAATGCTGATAGAAACATTGATTTCCAAGATTTTGCATGGATTTTTTTTTTTTTTTTGGACATAACGCTTTTTTTCCTCTTACTGAGTTACACTTGATTCTAACTGCTGGGTTATGGGGTAAGTGTTTCAAGAATTTCCATACTATTTTCCACAGTGCCTGCCTATTTTTCATTCCTAACGACAGCATATGAGAGTTCTAATTTTTCCACATCTTTACCAACACTTGTTATTATCTGACTTTTTTATTCTAGCCATCCTCGTAGATGTGAAGTGGTATATCATTGAAGTGTTGATGTGCATTTCTGTACTAGGCATTTGGCCTGCCATGATAAATACCATAGTCTGGGTGGCCTAAACAGCAGAAATTTATTTCTTATACTTCTGGAAGCTGAAAGCCCAATATCAAGGTGCCAACATGATTAATTTCTGGTGAAGCTTCTTTCTGGCTTGCAGATGACTGCCTTCTGACTGTGCCCTCTTATGGCCTTTTCTCTGTGCTTTCATGGAGAGAGAACTGTGATGTCTCTTTCTATTCTGTCAAAGATACCAAGCCTATAGGAATTTGAGCCCCACCCTTATGAACTCATTTACCCTTAATTTCCCCAAAGGCCTTACCACCAAATAGAGTTACATTGAGGGTCAGGGCTTCAACATACGAATTTGGGGGGAGATATAATTCAGTCCATAACAGTTTACTTGGTCACTAGTGATGTCAAGCATTTTTTCATGTGCTTATTGGTATTTTTGTGTAAACTGGTAAATTCAGGAACTTCAAAAATTAGAGTTTCAGTATAATTCTTAGAGCAAAAGAGCAAAATCACCCTAAGTGTGTTTGCTAGAGTTTTTGTTGTGAAGCTATTCAACCAGACAGCAGAATTTTTAGATTAAGCATATTTCCCAGTCATTAGATGTAAATGATTTGATCGTATTGGTTGGCTAAAAAAGATACCCCAAAATAAGTATGTTTGAAAGATTGCAATAAAAAAATAGTAAAGTTATTAAGTAAAAAACAAAATAATGTAGAGTTTCATGTTATTCAGGCTTGAATTTAGGCAATAAATGCAGTAACTTAGGGGTGCCTGGATGGCTCATCGGAATGTGTCTGCCTTCAACTCAGGTCATCCTCTCAGGGTCCTGGGATTGAACCCCGTGCCAGGATCTCTAATCAGTGGGAGCCTGTTTCTCCCTCTCCCTCTGCCCCACACCTCGCTCGTGCTCTCTCACTCTCTCAAATATAAATAAATAAATAAATGAATAAATGCATTAATTTAAAAGAAGGCCCTCTTTTTACGAGCACAGGTTAAAGTAAACCCTTAAGCATTTGAATGACTGCACCAAACAGTATCATACTAGCTATCATAAAACACAAAATAATGGGGTTCTAAGAAGTTAAAATTCACGAGGATTAGGAGGTAATGTACCTCATCTGATTAAAGTAAAGATACTATGAACATTAAATAAGTATGCCTATATGGGATGTAAATGATATTTATATTAGAGTGAACCAGGGGCGCCTGGGTGGCTCAGTCAGTTAAGCATCTGCCTCTGGCTTAGGTCACGATCTTAGGGTCCTGGGATGGAGCGCTGTGTTGGGCTCCCTGCTCAGTGGAGAGTTTGCTTCTCCTCCCTCTGCCCCTCCCCCGTGCTCCTCTCCCTCTGTCTCTTGCAAATAAATAAAATCTTAAAAAAAAGTGAACCATATATATGTATTTGTATCCTGAGATCAAAGAACAAGCCTTTTCATGTATTGCATGGAGCACTGGGTGTTATACACAAACAATGAGTCATGGAACTCTACATCAAAAACTAATGTACTGTATGGTGACTAACATAACATAAAAAAAAAGAAAAAAGGAGAAGCCTTTCAGATTCCCATAGATTAATCATAAGATAGTGAAAACATAATGTTAATCTAGAAAGAAAACCAGTAAGTCCAACAAATTAGAATTGCATAAATAATATTCTCAACATATTTTGATAAATCAAGAAATTAATGAGTACACAAAAAACTCTTAAGATGGATATTTTAAAAATTATCTCTTTTAAACAACGTATGAAAAAGGATATCAAGTCCGAAATTGTGTGACATTTATAAAATAAATGTGCATATTATAAACCTTAGGGTATAGTAGATTAGTGAACAGAGGTAAATTGGTAGTCTAGTAATAAATTAAGCAAGAACAATAACAAAAATATACTAACACAAGCAGAATTTAAAAGTGGTAATCAACTGGAAGACTGAGAAATTATAGAATGTTTCTTAGGCCAAAAAACAGTAAAATGGATGAAATTTTAGCTAACCCTAACAAAGACAAAAGAAGCACTTATAGAATACACAATTATAAATATTTAATGCAGTGTTAAAGAAAATCTCATTTATACGAGTGTTGTGGTAGGATTTGCTCTATTACATATGTAAAGCTCTGAGAGGTAAGTAGTATGGAACTGGAAGTGGGATAGTTTAATAAATTAGTGAAACGGAAAAGAAAGCTCAAGGGGAAAAAAACATATACTTCATAGATAATTGGTCTTTTATTTTTAAGATTTTACTTATTTATTTGACAGAGAGAGACACAGCGAGAGAAGGAACACAAGCAGGGGGAGTGGGAGCGGCAGAAGCAAGCTTCCCGCGGAGCGGGGAGCCCGATGCGGGGCTCGATCCCAGGACCCTGAGATCATGACCTGAGCCGAAGGCAGATGCTTAACGACTGAGCCACCCAGGCGCCCCATAGATAATTGGTCTTGATAGATGGCACTAGCCCCACAAAGCAGTGGAGAAAGAATCCCAAAGTAACCTTATTGATCTAAACGAAAAATGGGATTCAGGTGGCTTAAAGGCCTGATTTTTCTCAAAGCAAAACTAGAGATATTCTATGGGATAATAAAGAGAATGTGTTTGTGACTCTGCTTGGGGAAGGAATAAGATATAAAAGTATTAACCAGGGGAAAGGTGGAATAAATGTATTCTATTTTACTCTCCACTAATTGCAACTAAATGTATACATGTGTGTGTATCTATACATATATCTATATCTATATATATGTATAACTGTGTGTATATGTATCAATATACATATGGTAAATATATATAGAATAAATGTAATATTCTGAAAGATTACACAGCAATGAAGGTGAGCTAGGGACCGTGGCACCTGATGAAATACAGGGTGGTTAGTGTTAGGAGAAGGCTGGTGGGGACCCTGACATCTCACCGCTCCTCACTGTTAATGTGGTAGCCTACTCCAACTCCCAAAGATGTCAGTGGAGGTTTAGGGGGGAACATGGACTTCTGTCCATACTTGGCAGTAGTGAAGCTGCATTCCACTTCTTTTGTTGGCATGATTTCAGAGGAGGTTGGCTAAAATTGAATGTAAAAATTCAGTTTATGAGTTTTCTCATAAAGATCATGCATTTGTTGTTCTGTCTAGAAATATCCAAACTCAGAGTAAGACAGATTTATTCATAAGCTTTCTTCTAGAAATTTTTAAATTTCACATTTTACATTTTGAAATTCATTTGGTGTTAGTTCTCATACACAGGATGGGATATGTGTCAAGGTTAATTTTTTGAAAAGGAGAGTCCAGTAATTCTAACACCATTAATTGAAAAGATTATCCTTTCTCTACCGAATAGCATTTCCATTGTTCTTAGAAGATGGATAAATGTATATTTTGTATATGGTACATAAGTTTATGTGTGTGTGTGTATTTGTACTTATATTCTGTACTTTTAACACTGTATGTGGTATCTGTATTTTTTATTCATCTACATATCCATCCTTATGTCAATACCACATTAACTTTATTATTCTAGGTTCTTAATTAGACCTTGAAATCAGTTAATGTGAGTCCACCAGCGTTCTTTATAAATTTTAAAATGAGCTTTTTAAATTTTTTTTAAATTTTATTTTGTTATGTTAATCACCATACATTACATCATTAGTTTTTGATGTAGTGTTCCATGATTCATTGTTTGCATATAACATCCAGTGCTCCGTTCAATACGTGCCCTCTTTAATGCCCATCACCAGGCTAACCAATCAAGTCCAAAATTGTGTGACATTTATAAAATAAATGTGCATATTATAAACCTTAGGGTATAGTAGATTAGTGAACAGAGGTAAATTGGTAGTCTACTAATAAATTAAGCAAGAACAATAACAAAAATATACTCCCCTCTAGAACCCGCAGTTTGTTTCTCAGAGTCCATAAGTCTCTCATGGTTCATCTCCCCCTCTGCTTCCCACCCTTCATTTTTCCCTTCCTACTATCTCCTTTTTTTTTTAAACATATAATGTATTATTTGTTTCAGAGGTACAGATCTGTGATTCAACAGTACTACACAGTTCACAGCGCTCACCATAGCACATACCCTCCCCAGTGTCCCAACCACCCCATCCCTCCCACCCCCCACCACTGCAGCAACACTCAGTTTGTTTCCTGAGATTAAGACTTCTTCATATCAGTGAGATCATATGATACATGTCTTTCTCTGATTGATTGATTTATCGCTCGGCATAATACCCTCTAGTTCCATTCACATCATTGCAAACGGCAAGATTTCATTCCTTTTGATGGCTGTATAATATTCCATTGTATGTATATATACCTATAGGTATGTACACACACACACACACACACACACACACCACATCTTTATCCATTCATCTGTCGATGGCCATCTTGGCTCTTTCCATAGTTTGGCTATCGTGGACATTGCTGCTTTAAACATCGGGGTGCACGTACCCCTTTGGATCCCTACATTTGTATCTTTGGGGTCAATACCCAATAGTGCAATTGCTGGGTCGTATGGTAGCTCTATCTTCAACTTCTTGAAGAGCCTCCGTACTGTTTTCCAGAGTGGCTGTGCCAGCTTGCGTTTCCACCAACAGTGTAGGAGGGTTCCCCTTTCTCCGCATCCCCTCCAACATCTGTCATTTCCTGACTTGTTAATTTTAGCCATTCTGACTGGTGGGAGGTGGTATCTCATTGAGGTTTTGATTTCGATTTCCCTGATGCCGAGAGATGTTCAGCACTTTTTCATATGTCTATTGGCCATTTGGATATCTTCTTTGGAAAAATGTCTTTTCATGTCTTCTGCCCATTTCTTGATTGGATTATTTGTTCTTTGGGTGTTGAGTTTGGTAAGTTCTTTAGAGATTTTGGATACTAGCCCTTTATCTGATATGTCATTTGCAAATACCTACTTCCATTCTGTTGGTTGTCTTTTGGTTTTGTGGACTGTTTCTTTTGCTGTGCAAAAGCTTTTTATCTTGATGAAGTCCCAATAGTTCATTTTTGCCCTTGCTTCCCTTACCTTTGGCATTGTTTCTAGGAAGGAGTTGCTGCGGCTGAGGTCGAAGAGGTTGCTGCCTGTGTGCTTTAGGATTTTGATGGACTCCTGTCTCACATTTAGGTCTTTAACCATTTTGAGTCTATTTTTGTGTGTGGTGTAAGGAAATGGTCCAGTTTCATTCTTCTGCATGTGGCTGTCCAATTTTCCCAACACCATTTGTTGAAGAGACTGTCTTTTTTCCGTTGGACATTCTTTCCTGCTTTGTCGATGATTAGTTGACCATAGAGCTGAGGGTCCGTTTCCGGGCTCTCTATTCTGTTCCATTGATCTATATGTCTGTTTTTCTGCCAGTACCATACTGTCTTGATGATGACAGCTTTGTAATGGAGCTTGAAATCCAGAATTGTGATGCCACCAGCTTTGCTTTTCTTTTTCAACATTCCTCTGGCTATTCAGGGTCTTTTCTGGTTCCATACAGATTTTAGGATTATTTGTTCCATCTCTTTGAAAAAAGTGGATGGTTTTTTGATGGGGATTGCATTGAATGTGTAGATTGCTCTAGGTAGCATTGACATCTTTACGATGTTTGTTCTTCCAATCCATGAGCATGGAACGTTTTTGCATTTCCTTGTGTCTTCCTCAATTTCTTTCCTGAGTATTTTATAGTTTTCCGAGTACAGATTCTTTGCCTCTTTGGTTAGATTTATTCCCAGGTATCTTATGATTTTGGGTGCAATTGTAAATGGGATCGACTCCTTAATTTGTCTCTCTTTTGTCTTGTTGTTGGTGTATAGGAATGCCACTGATTTCTGTGCATTGATTTTATATCCTGCCACTTTACTGAATTCCTGTATGAGTTCTAGCAGTTTTGGGGTGGAGAGGCTTTTGGGTTTTCCACATAAAGTATCATATCATCTGCAAAGAGTGAGAGCTTGACTTCTTCGCCAATTTGGATGCCTTTGATTTCTTTTTGTTGTCTGATTGCTGTGGCTAGGACTTCTGATACTATGTTGAATAGCGGTGGTGATAATGGACATCCCTGCTGTGTTCCTGACCTTAGGGGGAAAGCTCTCGGTTTTTCCCCATTGAGAATGATATTCACTGTGCGTTTTTCGTAGATGGCTTTTATGATATCGAGGTATATACCCTCTATCCCTAACTCTGAAGAGTTTTGATCAAGAAAGGATGCTGTCCTTTGTCAGAAGTTTTTTCTGCATCTATTGAGAGGATCATATGGTTCTTGTTCTTTCTTTTATTAATGTATCACACTGATTTGCGGATGTTGAGCCAACCTTGCAGCCCAGGGATAAATCCCACTTGGTCGTGGTGTGAATAATCCTTTTAATGTACCGTTGGAGCCTATTGGCTAGTATTTTGGTGAGAATTTTGGCATCCATGTTCATCAGGGATATTGGTCTGTAATTTCCATTTTTGATGGGGTCTTTGGTTTGGGGATCAGGGTAATGGTGGCCTCATTAAACGAGTTTGGAAGTTTTCCTTCCATTTCTATTTTCTGGAACAGTTTCAGAAGAATAGGTATTAATTCTTCTTGAAATGTTTGTAGAATTCCTTTGGGAAGCCATTTGGCCCTGGGCCTTTGTTTGTTGGGAGATTTTTTATTACTTTTTCAATTTCTTTAGTGGTTATAGGTTTATTCAGGTTTTCTATTTCTTCCTGGTTCAGTTTTGGTAGCTGATACATCTGTAAGAATGCATCCATTTATTCCAGATTATCCAATTTGCTGGCATATAGTTGCTCATAATATGTTCTTATAGTTGTTTGTATTTCTTTGGTGTTGGTTTTGATCTCTCCTCTTTCATTCATGATTTTATTTATTTGGATCCTTTCTCTTTTGTTTTGGTAAGTCAGGCCAGGAGTTTATCAATCTTATTAATTCTTTCAAAGAACCAGCTCCTAGTTTCGTTGATCTGTTCTACTGTTCTTTTGGTTTCTAT
Organism: Eumetopias jubatus; assembly: GCF_037043125.1. NCBI lineage: Eukaryota > Metazoa > Chordata > Mammalia > Carnivora > Otariidae > Eumetopias > Eumetopias jubatus. Next base: position 31,303,620 of record NW_028274821.1, read on the forward strand.
TTCATCGATTTGTGCTCTGATCTTTATTATTTCTCTTCCCCTGCTGGGTTTAGGCTTTATTTGCTGTTCTTTCTCCAGCTCCTTTAGGTGTAAGGTTAGGTTGTGTATTTGAGACCTTTCTTGTTTCTTGAGAAAGGCTTGTATTGCTATATACTTTGTTCTTAGGACCACCTTTGCTGCATCCCAAAGATTTTGAACAGTTGTGTTTTCATTTTTGATGGTTTCCATGAATTTTTTTAATTCTTCTCTAGTTTCCTGGTTGACCCATTCATTCTTTAGTAGGATGCTCTTTAGCCTCCACGTATTTGAGTTCTTTCCGACTTACCTCTTGTGACTGAGTTCTAGTTTCAAAGCACTGTGGTCTGAAAATACGCAGGGAATGATCCCAATCTTTGGTACCGGTTGAGTCCTGATTTGTGATGTATTCTGGAGAATGTTCCATGGGCACTAGAGAAGAATGTGTATTCTGTTGCTTTGGGATGGAATGTTCTGAATATATCTGTGAAGTCCATTTGGTCCAGTGTGTCATTTAAAGTCTTTATTTCCTTGTTGATCTTTTGCTTAGATGATCTGTTCATTTTATTTTATTTTTTTTAAAGATTTTATTTATTTATTTGACAGAGAGAGAGAGAGAGAGAGAGAGAGAGACAGCGAGAGAGGGAACACAAGCAGGGGGAGTGGGAGAGGGAGAAGCAGGCCTCCCGCAGAGCAGGGAGCCCGCATTGGGACTTGATCCCAGGACCCTGGGATCATGACCTGAGCCGAAGGCAGACGCTTAACGACTGAGCCACCCAGGCGCCCGATCTGTTCATTTTAGTGAGGGGGGTGTTAAAGTCCCCTTACTATTATTGTATTGTTGTCAATGTGATTCTTTGCTTTTGTTATTAATTGGTTTTTATAATTGGATCTAACAATTGTAAATATCTATGCCCCCAACATGGGAGCAGCCACCTACATAAACCAACTAATAACCAAAATAAAGAATCATATCAATAATAATACATTAATACTGGGAGACTCCAACACTGCACTCATGGCAATGGACAGATCATCTAAACAGATCAACAGAGGAACAAGAGCTTTGAAGGACACATTGGACCAGACGGACTTTGTAGATATACACAGAACATTCCTTCCTGAAACAACAAAATACTCATTTTTCTTGAGTGCATGTGGAACTTTCTCCAGAATAGATAACATACTGGGTCACAAATCAGGTCTCAGCTGATACCAAAAGATTGGGATTATTTCCCGCATATTTTCAGAACACAATGCTTTGAAACTGGAGCTCAACCATAAGGAAAAATTTGGAAGGAACGCAAACACTTGGAGGTTAAAAATCATCCCGGTGATCGGTATTCAGGAAGGCACATATTGCATGGAACACTGGGTGTTATACACAAACAATGAATCATGGAACAGTACATCCCAAACTAATGATGTACTGTATGGTGACTAACATAATAAAAATTAATTAATTAAAAGCTTCTGCTGAAGAATGAATGGGTCAACCAGGAAATGAAACAGGAATTTAAACAATTCCTGCAAATCAATGAAAATGAAAACTCATCAGTTCAGAACCTATGGGATACAGCAAAGGCAGTCCTTAGAGGACAGTACATAGCTATCCAAGCCTCTCTCAAAAAATTAGAAAAATTCCAAATGCACAAGCTAACCTTACACCTAAAGGATCTGGAGAAAGAACAGCAAATAAAGCCTAAGCCAGCAGGAGAAGAGAAACAATAAAGGTTAGAGCAGGAATCAATGAAATAGAAACCAGAACAATAGAACAGTTCAATGAAACTAGAAGCGTTCTTTGAAAGAATTAATAAAATCGATAAACCTGTGGCCAGACTTCTCCAAGAGAAAAGAGAAAGGACCCAGATTAATAAAATCATGAATGAAAGGGGAGAAATCACGATCAATACCGAGGAAATAGTGACAATTAGTAGCAGGTATATGCCAACAAACGAGGCATTGTGGAAGAAATGGATGCATTCTTGCACACTTATAAACTACCAAGACTGAAACAGGAAGAACTAGATAATCTGAACAGACCAACAACCACCAGCAAGGAATTGAAGCAGCAATCAAAAACCTCCCAAAAACAGGAGTCCAGGGCCAGATGGCTTCCCAGAATAATTCTACCGAATATTTAAAGAAGAAATCATACCTATTCTACTGAAGGTGTTCCAAAAAATAGAAATGGAAGGAAAACTTCCAAACTCATTCTGTGGAGCCAGCATTACCTTGATCCCAAAACCAAAGACCCCATTAAGAAGGAGAATTACATACCAATATCCCTGATGAACGTGGATGCCAAAAACTCAACAAAATCCTAGCCAATAGGATCCAACAGTACATTAAAAGGATTATTCACCATGACCAGGTGGGAATTATTCCTGGGATGCAAGGTGGTTCAACATTCTCAAATCAATCAGTGTGAGAGAACACAGTAATAAAAGACAAGAACCATATGAGCATCTCAATGGATGCAGAAAAACTATTTGACAAAATACAGCATCCTTTCCTGATTAAAACTCTTCAAAGTGTAGGGATAGAGGGAACATACCTCAATATCATAAAAGCCATCTATGAAAAGCCCACAGCGAATATCATTCTCCATGGGGAAAAACTGAGAGCTTTTCCCCTAAGGTCAGGAACACATCAGGGAATGCCCACTCCCTCCACTACTGTTCACCATAGTACTAGAAGTCCTAGCCTCAGCAATCAGACAACAAAAAGAAATAAAAGGCATTCAAATTCGCAATGAAGAAGTCAAACTCTCTCTCTCTCTTCACAGATTACCTGATACTTTATGTGGAAAACCCAAAAGACTGCACCCCCAAATAGTTAGAGAGACTCTGGACTCTGGGAAACAAACAGAGGGTTGTGGAAAGGCAGGGGTGTGGGAGGATGGGGTAACCGGGTAATGGACATTACAGAGGGTATGTGTGGTGATGAGCACTGGGTGTTATATGTAACTAATGAATTGCTGAACACTACATCAACAGCTAATGATGTACTATATGTTGGCTAATTGAATATAATAAAAATATAGAAATCAAAATCACAATGAAATACCACCTCACACCAGTCATAATGGCTAAAATTCACAAGTCAGGAAACAACAAATGTTGGCAAGGATGTGGAGAAAGTGGAACCCTCATACACTGTTGGTGCAAGCTGGTACAGCCAGTCTGGGAAACAGTATGGACGTTCCTCCAGAAGTTAAAAAAAGAGCTACCTTATGCCCAGCAAGCAATTGCACTACTACATATTTACCCTAAAAATGCAAATGGATTGATCCGAAGGGCACATGCATTCATAGAAGCAATGTCCACAATAGCCAACTGTGAAAAGAGCTGAGATGTCCATTAACAGATGAATGGATAAAGAAGATGTGGAGTGTGTGTGTGTGTGTGTGTGTGTGTGTGTGTGTGTGTTTACTCAGCCAGCAGAAAGGATAAACACTTAACAATTTAATCGATGTGGACGGAATTGGAGGGTATTATGCCGAGTGAAATATGTCAAACAGAGAAAGACAATTATCATACGGTTACATTCATATGTGGAATATAAGAAACAGAGCAGAGGATCATAGGGCAAAGGAGGGAAAACCAAATGGGAGGTACTAGAGAGGGAGACAAACCATGGAAGACTCTTAACTATAGGAAACAATCTGAGTATTGCAAGAGGGGGATGGGGGGACGGAGTAATTTGGTGATAGGCATAAAGGAGGACACCTCATGGGATGAGCACTGGGTGTTATATGCAACCGTCCTCCCAACCGTTGACCGGCGGAAGCTGAAGCACGGTTTCCCCAGCGTGTTGTGCCTTCGAGCGAGGTGCCTGGAACAGAGACCTCCACGGACACATAGGAGACCTAGGTATCCAGGCAGGCACACAAGTGGACCTAGGCATCCAGGCAGGCGCTTTGGAGTAAAGGCGCACAGGGGGCAGACGACTTAGCTTCACGAAAGTGGAGTTGATTCAAGAGGCGCCTTGGGCCCATGCTTCTTTCTCCCTTCGAGGTCTGCTGGGCCCCACTCCCCAGGCGGGCACACAAGCACCATTGAATAATGTGGCCACCCTCCGGGGAGGCGACCTGAAGCTGAAGCTGTGCTCTGGCACAAGGCTTCCTCCCTCAGAGCGGTCGAAGTTGGCTAAGGCACGCTTTCTCTCCACTGTTGTGGCTTCGAGTCAGTACGCTGGCAATTAGATTTGCAGGCAAGAGTAGGGCCGCAGTGCTGGCTTCATGAAACAAGTGGGGAGCCGTGTTCTGCCTTCTGCCACGGCCTCTCACTCAGAAGATGGGTATTGTATTCGCTAGCAGTGCTCGCCCACATGCACACAGCAAGATACTTCCACCCTCAGGAAAGGCTCTTCAGGCTGAAGCACGTTCTCTCCACGGCGTGGTTCCTTGGCGTTTGGTGGTGGCGGAGGCCTTTTCCTCCTTCGGGTTTACTTAGGGAAGTCGTTCTCAGGGCTCTCAGCCCCAGTACACAGGCTACCGCGTCCTCCCAGCCGCTGACCGGCGGAAGCTGAAGCACGGTTTCTCCACCGTGTTGTGCCTTCGAGGGAGGTGCCTGGAATGGAGGCCTGCACGCACACATACCAGAGGAGGGCTGGCTTCAGGAACTAGAGCTGAGGCGAGCAGTGCCTCTGCACGAAGCCGTTTCTCTCGCCCGGGCGTTTAGGGGAATCGATTCCCAGGCTCTCACGCACACCCATTGAAAGGGTTTCCACCATCGGCAGGGGTGATGCTGTCTACCACATGGCCCCTGTACCCCGCGGTTAACACCTGCCGCTAGGTAACGCTACAGCTCGGATTCTTCGTGGTGGTGGCCGGGGCCCTAGGCATCCAGGCAGGCACACAAGTGAACGGCGGTGCTTAACCTAGAACAAGGGCTGAGCCGAGGGCAACCTTCCTCACAAGCCGCTTCCCCAGTCAGAGTTACGTTCAGGACGCATTTCTCCTGCTCTCACACAGACACACAGCAGATGATGTTTGCACTCGGGAAAGGGCATCCTCGGCCGAGGCGCAGGGGTCTCGATTCCTCGGGTTGCTTTCCGCTGGGCGGGTGGCGCTTCGGACTAACTGCACACAAGGGGCAGACGACCTAGCTTCACGAAAGCGAGGTTGAGTCGAGAGGCGCCTTGGGTCCATGCTTCTTTCGCCCTTGGAGTTCTGCTGGGGGGCACTCCCCAGGCAGGTACAAAAACAACGTTGAAAAACGTGGCCACCCTCCGGGGAGGCGACGTGAAGCTGCAGCCGGGCTCCGGCACAGGCTCGTTTCTTGCATGTCAGTGGTGAGCACTGAGCTTTGCCAACACACGTGGGACAATTTAGTGTCAGGAGCCTCAGGGAGCGGGTGCTGAGCCGAGAGGTGCCTTCTGCTACAGGCCTCTTTCGCCGTCGCTCTGCCGCCTGGAACCCGTTCCCCGGGCTCTCGCGCATGGTACACTGTACATGGCTTCCGCCCTCAGAGCGGTGGACGGTGGCTAAGGCACGCTTTCTCTCCACTGTTGTTGCTTCTAGTCGGTACGCTGGCAATTAGATTTGCAGGCAAGAGTGGGGCTGCAGTCCTGCCTTCATGATTCAATTTGGAAGCCGTGTTCTGTCTTGTGCCGCGGCCTGACTCTCAGAAGATGGGTTTTGGACTCGCTGGCAGTGCTCGCCCGCATGCACCCATCAAGGTACTTCCACCCTCAGGAACGGCTTTCTGGCTGAAGCACGGACTCTCCGCAGTGTGATTCCTTCGGGTTAGGTGGTATGCGTTCGGCCTGCACGCAGAGACGGGGGCAACGGTACTGGCTCCGGAGCTAAGAGCCGAGTTCGAGAGGGGTCTTCGGCGGCCCTGGCCATTTCCTCCCTCGGGTATACGTAGGGAAGCCGTTCCCCTTGCTCTCAGGCCCAGGACACAGGCTCCGGCGTCCTCCCAGCTGGTGAACGGCGGGAGCTGAAGCACGGTTTCTCCTCCGTGTTGTGCCTTCGACTGAGGTGTCTGGAACGGAGACCTCCACGGACACATGCCGGAGGAAGGCTGGCTTCAGAAACTAGAGCTGAGGCGAGCGGTGCCTCTGCATGAAACGTTTCTCTCGCCCGGGGGTTTAGGAGAATCGTTTCCCAGACTCTCACGCACACCCCTTGAAAGAGTTTCCACCCTCCGCACGGGTGATGCTGTCTACCACACGGCCCCTGTACCCCACGGTTAACTCTTGTTGCTAGGTAACGCTGCAGCTCGGATTCCTCATGGTGGTACCCAGGAACCTAGGCATCCAGGCAGGCACACCAGGTACAGCGGTGCTAAGCTCCTAAAACAAGGGGTGAGCCGAGAGCCGCCTTCCTCACAGGCTGCTTCCACTGTCCCAGACACGTTCAGGGCCCATTTCCCTGCTCTCACACAAACACACAGCAGATGACGTTTGCGCTCAGGAAGGGCCTTCTCGGCCGAGGCGTGGGGTCTCCATCTGTCTTGTTGCTTTCGGCTGGGCGGGTGGCGCTTCGGAGTAAACGCACACAGGGGGCAGACGACCTAGCTTCACGAAAGTGGTGTTGATTCGAGAGGCGTCTTGGGCCCATGCTTCTTTCTCCCTTGGAGGTCTGCTGGGCTCCACTCCCCAGGCGGGCACACAAGCACCGTTGAATAATGTGGCCACCCTCCGGGGAGGCGACCTGAAGCTGAAGCTGTGCTCCGGCACACGGCTTCCTCCCTCAGAGCGGTCGAATTTGGCGAAGGCACGCTTTCTCCCCACTGTTGTTGCTTCGAGTCAGTACGCTGGCGATTGGATTTGCAGGCAAGAGTAGGGCCGCAGTGCTGGCTTCATGAAACAAGTGGGGAGTCGTGTTCTGCCTTCTGCCACGGCCTGACTCTCACTCAGAAGATGGGTTTTGGCCTCGCTGGCAGTGCTCGACCACATCACACAGCAAAATGCTTCTACGGTCAGTTACGACTTTATGGCTGAAGCACGGAGTCTCCACAGTGTGGTTCCTTGGCGTTCGGTGGTGGCGCGGCCTTTTCCGCCCTCGGGTTTACTTAGGGAAGTCGTTCTCAGGGCTCTCAGCCCCAGTACACAGGCTACCGCGTCCTCCCAGCCGGTGACGGGCGGAAGCTGAAGCACGGTTTCTCCACCATGTTGTGCCTTCGAGGGAGGTGCCTGGAACGGAGGCCTCCACGCACACATTCCAGAGGAGGGTTGGCTTCGGGAACTAGAGCTGAGGCGAGCAGTGCCTCTGCACGAAGCCGTTTCTCTCGCCCGGGCGCTTAGGGGAATCGATTGCCAGGCTTTCACGCACACCGCTTGAAAGCGTTTCCACCCTCCGCAGGGGGGATGCTGGCTACCACACGGCCCCTGTACCCCGCGATTAACACCTGCCGCTCGGTAACGCTACAGCTCGGATCTTCGTGGTGGTGGCCGGGGACCTAGGCATCCAAGCAGGCACACAAGTGGACGGCGGTGATAACCTAAATCAAGGGGTGAGCCGAGAGCAACCTTCCTCACAAGCTGCTTCCCCATTCAGAGTTACGTTCAGGGCCCATTTCTCCTGCTCTCACAGAAACACACAGCAGATGATGTTTGCGCTCGGGAAGGGCCTCCTCGGCCGAGGCGCGGCGTCTCGATCCGTCTGGTTGCGTTGTGCTGGGCGGGTGGCGCTTCGGACTAAACGCACACAAGGGGCAGACGACCTAGCTTCGCGAAAGCGGGGTTGAGTCGAGAGGCGCCTTGGGTCCATGCTTCTTTTGCCCTTGGAGTTCGACTGGGGGGCACTCCCCAGGCGGGTACAAAAGCACCATTGAAAAACGTGGCCACCCTCCGGGGAGGCGACGTGAAGCTGCAGCCGGGCTCATTATTCAACGGTGCTTGTGTGCCCGCCTGGGGAGTGGGGCCCAGCAGACCTCCAAGGGAGAATGAAGCATGGGCCCAAGACGCCTCTCGAATCAACACCACTTTCCTGAAGCTAGGTCGTCTGCCCCCTGTGTGCGTTTACTCCGAAGCGCCACCCGCCCAGCCGACAGCAACAAGACGGATGGAGACCCCCACGCCTCGGCCGAGAAGGCCCTTCCTGAGCGCAAACGTCATCTGCTGTGTGTTTGTGTGAGAGCAGGGAAATGGGCCCTGAACGTGTCTCGGACAGTGGAAGCAGCCTGTGAGGAAGGCTGCTCTCGGCTCACCCCTTGTTTTAGGAGCTTAGCACCGCTGGACCCTGTGTGCCTGCCTCGATGCATACGTTCCCGGGTACCACCATGAAGAATCCGAGCTGCAGCGTTACCTAGCGGCAAGTGTTAACCGTGGGGTACAGGGGCCGTGTGGTAGACAGCATCACCCGTGCGGAGGGTGGAAACTCTTTCAAGGGGTGTGCGTGAGAGTCTGGGAAACGATTCTCCTAAACCCCCGGGCGAGAGAAACGTTTCATGCAGAGGCACCGCTCGCCTCAGCTCTAGTTTCTGAAGCCAGCCTTCCTCCGGCATGTGTCCGTGGAGGTCTCCGTTCCAGACACCTCAGTCGAAGGCACAACACGGAGGAGAAACCGTGCTTCAGCTCCCGCCGTTCACCAGCTGGGAGGACGCCGGAGCCTGTGTCCTGGGCCTGAGAGCAAGGGGAAAGGCTTCCCTACGTATACCCGAGGGAGGAAAAGGCCAGGGCCGCCGAAGACCCCTCTCGAACTCGGCTCTTAGCTCCGGAGCCAGTACCGTTGCCCCCGTCTCTGCGTGCAGGCCGAACGCATACCACCTAACCCGAAGGAATCACACTGTGGAGAGTACTTGCTTCAGCCATAAAGTCGTTCCTGACGGTGGAAGCATCTTGCTCTGGGCTTGCGGGCGAGCACTGCCAGCGAGTCCAAAAGCCATCTTCTGAGTGAGAGTCAGGCCGCGGCACAAGACAGAACACGGCTTCCAAATTGAATCATGAAGGCAGGACTGCAGCCCCACTCTTGCCTGCAAATCTAATTGCCAGCGTACCGACTAGAAGCAACAACAGTGGCGAGAAAGCGTGCCCTAGCCACCGTCCACCGCTCTGAGGGCGGAAGCCGTGTACAGTGTACCGTGCGCGAGAGCCCGGGGAACGGGTTCCAGGCGGCAGAGCGACGGCGAAAGAGGCCTGTAGCAGAAGGCACCTCTCGGCTCAGCACCTGCTCCCTGAGGCTCCCGATACTAAATTGCCCCACGAGTGTTTGCAACGCTCAGTGCTCACCACTGACGTGGAAGAAACTAGCCTGTGCCGGAGCCCGGCTGCAGCTTCACGTCGCCTCCCCGGAGGGTGGCCACGATTTTCAACGGTGCTTTTGGACCCGCCTGGGGAGTGCCCCCCAGCAGAACTCCACGGGCGAAAGAAGCATGGACCCACGGGGCCTCTCGACTCAACCCCGTTTCCGGGTAGCCAGGTCGTCTGCCCCTTGTGTGCGTTTAGTCCGAAGCGCCACCCGCCCAGCGCAGAGCAACAAGATGGATCGGATCCCCCACGCCTCGGCTGAGGAAACCCTTCCCGAGCGCAAACGTCATCTGCTGTGTGTTTGTGGGAGAGCAGGAGAAACGGGCCCTGAACGTAACTCTGACTGGGGAAGCAGCTTGTGAGGAAGGTTGCTCTCGGCTCAGCCCTTGTTTTAGGTTGGCATCGCCATCCACTTGTGTGCCAGCCTGGATGCCTAGGTCCCCAGCCACCACCACGAAGAATCCGAGCTGTAGCGTTACCTAGCGGCAGGTGTTAAACGCGGGGTACAGGGGCCGTGTGGTAGACAGCATCCCCCCTGCGGAGGGTGGAAACCCTTTCAAGGGCTGTGCGTGAGAGCCTGGGAAACAATTCCCTAAAAGCACGGGCGAGAGAAACGGCTTCGTGCAGAGGCAGTGCGCGCCTCAGCTGTAGTTCCCGAAGCCAGCCTTCCTCCGGCATGTGTGTGTGGAGGCCTCCCTTCCAGGCACCTCCCTCGAAGGCACAACACGGTGGAGAAACCGTGCTTCAGCTTCCGCCGGTCACCGGCTGGGAGGACGCGGTTGCCTGTGTACTGGGGCTGAGAGCCCTGAGAACGACTTTCCTAAGTAAACCCGAGGGCGGAAAAGGCCGCCGCCACCACCAAACGCCAAGGAACCACACTGAGGAGAGAACGTGCTTCAGCCTGAGGAGCCTTTCCTGAGGGTGGAAGTATCTTGCTGTGTGCATGTGGGCGAGCACTGCCAGCGAATGCAATACCCATCTTCTGCGTGAGAGGCCGTGGCAGAAGGCAGAACACGGCTCCCCACTTGTTTCATGAAGCCAGCACTGCGGCCCTACTCTTGCCTGCAAATCTAATTGCCAGCGTACTGACTTGAAGCCACAACAGTGGAGAGAAAGCGTGCCTTATCCAACTTCGACCGCTCTGAGGGAGGAAGCCGTGTGCCGGAGCACAGCTTCAGGTTCAGGTCGCCTCCCCGGAGGGTGGGCACATTATTCAATGGTGCTTGTGTGCCCGCCTGGGGAGTGGGGCCCAGAAGACCTCTAAGGGAGAGAGAAGCATGGGCCCAGGCGCCTCTCGAATCAACTCCACTTTCGTGAAGCTAGGACGTCTGCCCACTGTGTGCGTTTACTCCGAAGCGCCACCCGCCCAGCGCAAAGCAACAAGACGGATGGAGACCCCAGCGCCCCGGCCGAGAAGGCCCTTCCTTAGCGCGAAGGTCATCTGCTGTTTGTTTGTGTGAGAGCAGGGAAATGGGCCCTGAACGTGGCTCGGACAGGGGAAGCGGCCTGTGAGGAAGGCTGCTCTCGGCTCACCCTTTGTTTTAGGAGGTTAGCACCGCCGTACCCTGTGTGCCTGCCAGGATGCCCAGGTCCCCGGCCACCACCACGAAGAATCCGAGCTGTAGCGTTACCGAGCGGCAGGTGTTAGGTGTTACAGCCCTTAGATTTGCAGGCAAGAGTGGGGCTGCAGTCCTGGCTTCATGATTCAATTTGGGAGCTGTGTTCTGCCTTCTGCCGTGGCCTGTCTCTCACTCAGAAGATGGGTTTTGGACTCGCTGGCAGTGTTCGCCCACATGCACACAGCAAGATGCTTCCACTGTCAGGAACGACTTTATGGCTGAAGCACGGACTCTCCACCTTGTGGTTCCTTCGAGTCAGGTGGTATGAGTTCGGCCTGCACGCACAGACGGGGGCAACGGTACTGGCTCCGGAAACAAGAGCCGAGTCGAGAGAGGTCTTCGGCGGCCCCGGCCTTTTCGTCCCTCGGGTTTACGTAGGGAAGTCGTTCCCCGTGCTCTGAGCCCCAGTACACAGATTACCGGGTCCTCCCAGCCGGTGACCGGCGGGAGCTGAAGTACGGTTTCTCCACCGTGTTGTGCCTTCGAGCGTGGTGCCTGGAACAGAGCCCTCCACGGACACATGCCGGAGGAGGGCTGGCTTCGCGAAGCTAGAGCTGAGGCGAGCGGTGCCTCTGCACGAAGCCGTTTCTCTCGCCCGGGGGTTTAGGGGAATCGTTTCCCAGGCTCTCACGCACACCCCCTGAAAGGGTTTCCACCCTCCGCAGGCGTGATGCTGTCTAACACTCGTCCCCTCTAGCCTGCGGTTAACACCTGCCGCTCGGTAACGCCACAGCTCGGATTCTTCGTTGTGGTGGCCGGACCTGGGCATCCTGGCAGGCACACAGGGTACGGCGGTGCTAACCTCCTAAAACAAGGGGTGAGCCGAGAGCAACCTTCCTCACAGGCCGCTTCCCCTGTCCGAGCCACGTTCAGGGCCCATTTCCCTGCTCTCACACAAACACACAGCAGATGACGTTTGCGCTCAGGAAGGGCCTTCTCGGCCGAGGCGCGGGGTCTCCAGCCTCTTGCTGCTTTGCGCTGGGCGGGTGGTGCTTCGGACTAAACGCACACAGGGGGCAGACGACCTAGCTTCACGAAAGTGGAGTTGATTCGAGAGGCGCCTTGGGGCCATGCTTCTTTCTCTCTTGGAGGTCTGCTGGGCCCCACTCGCCAGGCGGGCACACAAGCACCGTTGAGTAAAGTGGCCACCCTCCAGGGAGGGGACCTGAAGCTGAAGCTGTGCTCCGGCACACGGCTTCCTCCCTCAGAGCGGTCGAATTTGGCGAAAGCACGCTTTCTCTCCACTGTTGTGGCTTCGAGTCAGTACGCTGGCAATTGGATTTGCAGACAAGAGTAGGGCCGCAGTTCTGGCTTCATGAAAAAAGTGGGGAGTCGTGTTCTGCCTTCTGCCGCGGCCTCTCAATCAGAAGATGGGTATTGCATTCGCTGGCAGTCCTCGCCCACATGCACACAGCAAGATAATTCCACCCTCAGGAAAGGCTCTTCAGGGTGAAGCACATTTCTCTCCACAGTGTGGTTCCTTCGCGTTTGGTGGTGGCGGCGGCCTTTTCCTCCGTCGGGTTTACTTAGGGAAGTCGTTCTCAGGGCTCTCAGCCCCAGTACACAGGCTACGGCGTCCTCCCAGCCGGTGACCGGCGGAAGCTGAAGCACGGTTTCTCCACCGTGTTGTGCCTTCGAGGGAGGTGCCTGGAAGGGAGGCCTCCACACACACAGGCCGGAGGAGGGCTGGCTTCGGGAACTACAGCTGAGGCGAGTAGTGCCCCTGCACGAAGCCGTTTCTCTAGCCCGGGCGTTTGGGGGAATCTATTCCCAGGCTCTCACGCACACCCTTTGAAAGGGTTTCAACCCTCCGCCGGGGTGATGCTCTCTACCACACGGCACCTGTACCCCGCGATTAACTCCTGCCACTATGTAATGCTACACCTCGGAATCTTCGTGGTGGTGGCCGGGGACCTAGGCATCCAGGCAGGCACACAAGTGGACGGCGGTGCTAACCTAAAACAAGGGGTGAGCCGAGAGCAACCTTCCTCACAAGCCGCTTTCCCAGTCAGAGTTACGTTCAGGACCCATTTCTCTTGCTCTCACACAAACACACAGCAGATGACGTTTACGCTTCTGCTGTGTGTTTGTGTGAGAGCAAGAGAATGCTTCCATCGTTAGGGACGACTTTATGGCTGAAGCCCGGACTCTCCACAGTGTGGTTCCGTCGAGTCAGGTGCTATGAGTTCGACCTGCACGCACAGACGGGGGCAACGGTACTGGCTCCGGAAACAAGAGCCGAGTCGAGAGGGTTCCTCGGAGGCGGCAGCCTTTTCCTCCCTTGGGTTTACGTAGGGAAGCCGGTCCCCGTGTTCTCAGCCCCACGACACAGGCTACCGCCTCCTCCCAGCCGGTGACTGGCAGGATCTGAAGCACGGGTTCTCCACCGTGTTGTGCCTCCGAGGGAGGTGCCTGGAACGGAGGCCTCCACGCACACATGCCGGAGGAAGGCTGGCTTCCCGAACCTACAGCTTAGGTGAGCGGTGCCTCTGCACGAAGCCGTTTCTCTCGCCCGGGGCTTTGGGGGAATCATTTCCAGGCTCTCATTCACACCCACTGAAAAAGTTTCCCCCCTCCGCAGGGGTGATGCTGTCTACCACACGGCCCCTCTACCCCGCTGTTAACACCTGCCGCTCGGTAACGCTACAGCTCGGATTCTCTGTGGTGGTGCTGGGGACCTGGGCATCCAGGCAGGCACAGTGGTTACAGCGGTGCTAACCTCCTAAATCAAGGGGTGAGCCGCGAGCAGCCTTCCTCTCAGGCCGCTTCCCCTGTCAGAGACACGTTCAGGGCCCATTTCCCTGCTCTCACACAAACACACAGCAGATGACGTTTGCGCTCAGGAAGGGCCTTCTCTGCCGAGGCGCGGGAGTCTCGAACCATCTTGTTGCTTTGCGCCGGGCGGGTGGCGCCTCGGAGTAAACGCCCACAGGACCAGACGACCTAGCTTCACGAAAGCAGAGTTGAGTCGAGAGGCGCCTTGGGCCCATGCTTCTTTCTCCCTTGGAGTTCTGTTGGGGCCCACTGCCCAGGCAGGCACACAAGCACCGTTGATAAAAGAAAGAGATTAGTTCTACTGTTCTGTTTAACTCAGTATATCCAAATTATTAACCACACTTCAGGTGTAGTTGTTGCATGCAGCTAATGGCTACCTTACGCGATAGTACACTTGTAGTGGATTCCAAAGTCCTGTTTAGAGTGTTAAATGGAGGTTTCAGTTACAGTGAATTTGTTTCTCAGGCCCAGATCCCAGCCCCTCTGTAGTGAAGTATCTTAAGAACAACTGTCATTTAGAAGAATAGCTCTTCTTTTTTTTTTTTAAAAGATTTTATTTATTTATTTGAGAGAGAGCATGAGAGATACAGAGCACGAGAGGGAAGAGGGTCAGAGGGAGCAGACTCCCTGCTGAGCAGGGAGCCTGATGTGGGACTCGATCCCGGGACTCCAGGAGCATGGCCTGAGCTGAAGGCAGTCGCTTAACCAACTGAGCCACCCAGGCTCCCTAGAAGAATAGCTCTTCTGACAGATTACTCCCTGGAGCTTCAGAGCAGGGCCAGAAGTTTCAAGAAAGGCACAGGTCCTGAATTGCTCCACCAGAAGCAGTTCTTGATTCCTGTATAGCATGAGTCAGACTTAGTGACTGCACGCAGAAGCCATCACAGACTGTGTGACAGTGGGCACTTGACCAGCTTGCAGAAGGTGGTGAGCAGGGGTTGAGAGGGATGGGTGACTGTCAGGCTGTACAGGAAAAGGCACTTCACTGGGTGGTTGGTAAGGACATGATGCCCAGGGAAGGTATAACCAGGCAGAACTAATGAAATTCTAAATAGCACCCAGTTTCCTTCATTCCCCCTCATTCTTTCCAGATTCTGAGCTGCCCTCATACCATGTCCATCACAACATGTGGCATCTGGAGTTATGCTGATGCTCCCTCCTTCCTGAGTGTAGGGAATGACGAAAGGATAGTAGAAGGAAAGTTTTCTATATTAGACACTTTTGGAAGCTCAAAATATTGGGCCTGAAATGAATGATTTTTGAAAAGACACCCAGGGCAGAATTAAGAACTTAAGCACAGTGCTGTTTACTTACACAGGTAAGTACTATCGGCATCTTACTAAAATCTGTTTCAGGATTTGCAACCAAGTAAGAACAAAAAGTTAGAAAAAATATTTCTTGCATAAAGCATCCCATCTTTATTTTGAAGTTTTCTGGGGAAGCTCTAACTCAAGGTGTAAAGACAACACAAATTTGATTAACAATCCCATCTGAGTAGGTTTTTTTAAACAACATTAGTTTAAATGAAGGTAGAAGGTTTTACCTTGTATACCTGAATTTGTTTAACCAATATCCTCTTGTTTTATTTTGTGTTTTTTGTTGTTGTTCTTACTTAGAAGGGGACATAAATTGTTAAGTCATCGACTTCTGAGTTTCACAGCAGTGAAAATGCAAGGTTAAGCCTGTGTCACCATATCGCAGATGCGTTTGTTCAGGTAATACCTCTGTGTGGTCCTTCTTGTTCCCTTTCAAGAATGTCAAAAGGATATTTTTCTATAGGGAAACCTTTTTTCCAGCTGATGTTATGAAATTTTTAGGTAAATAAAAATAGTTGTAAGGCAGACCAGGTTTCTCATGATGCTATTTCTCCTTCCTCTTTCCCAGCTGAACCTTTTCATTTCTTCACATTCTTCAAGGAGCTGCAGAAATGTACCTGAAGCCTTTAGGAAGCAAAATGTTTGTGTTGTTACTTTCCCATGGGATACTTCAAATGAGCACGTTTATTTTGCTGCTCTTGTTGCTGTATCTTGCTCCACCTTTGGAAGCCAAAAAGTGCATGGAGCCGGTATATGTATATACCTTCAATTGTCATGTTTACAGGGTATTGCACCGCCAAACCTGAGATGATCTTCAAGTTGGAGCAAGGAGAAGAGCCCTGGTCCTTAGAGGAAGAATTCCTAAACCAGAGATACCCAGGTGGGTGAGCACTGACAGAAGGAAACACTTGGGATAGTTAAACTTTTAGGGGAATACCTTTGAAAGTTTTGTTTGGTTGGTTGGTTGGTTGTTTTACCCTTTTAAACAGCTCCGTTGAAATACTATTTACATATCGTACAATCCACCCATTTAAAGGGTACAATTTAGTGGCTTTTCACATATTCACAGATATGTGTAAATATCACCACAGTTCATTTTCATTACCTCAGAAAGAAACCTCATACCCTCTAGTTATTACCCCCTATCCTCCTGTCCGCTACAGCCCAGCGATCACTAATCTACTTTCTGTCTTTATAGATGTGCCTATTGCAGACAATTCATGTAAATGCAGTCACACCTTATATGGTCTTTTATGATTGGTTTCTTTCACATAGGATTATAAGATTCATGTGTATCAGTACTTCATCCTTTGTATGGAAAATAATGTCTCATTGTATGTATTTGCCACATTTGTTTGTCCATTCTTCACTCAGTTGACGTTTAGGATTCTACCTTTTGGCTATTGAGTAATGCTGATAGAAACATTGATTTCCAAGATTTTGCATGGATTTTTTTTTTTTTTTTGGACATAACGCTTTTTTTCCTCTTACTGAGTTACACTTGATTCTAACTGCTGGGTTATGGGGTAAGTGTTTCAAGAATTTCCATACTATTTTCCACAGTGCCTGCCTATTTTTCATTCCTAACGACAGCATATGAGAGTTCTAATTTTTCCACATCTTTACCAACACTTGTTATTATCTGACTTTTTTATTCTAGCCATCCTCGTAGATGTGAAGTGGTATATCATTGAAGTGTTGATGTGCATTTCTGTACTAGGCATTTGGCCTGCCATGATAAATACCATAGTCTGGGTGGCCTAAACAGCAGAAATTTATTTCTTATACTTCTGGAAGCTGAAAGCCCAATATCAAGGTGCCAACATGATTAATTTCTGGTGAAGCTTCTTTCTGGCTTGCAGATGACTGCCTTCTGACTGTGCCCTCTTATGGCCTTTTCTCTGTGCTTTCATGGAGAGAGAACTGTGATGTCTCTTTCTATTCTGTCAAAGATACCAAGCCTATAGGAATTTGAGCCCCACCCTTATGAACTCATTTACCCTTAATTTCCCCAAAGGCCTTACCACCAAATAGAGTTACATTGAGGGTCAGGGCTTCAACATACGAATTTGGGGGGAGATATAATTCAGTCCATAACAGTTTACTTGGTCACTAGTGATGTCAAGCATTTTTTCATGTGCTTATTGGTATTTTTGTGTAAACTGGTAAATTCAGGAACTTCAAAAATTATAGTTTCAGTATAATTCTTAGAGCAAAAGAGCAAAATCACCCTAAGTGTGTTTGCTAGAGTTTTTGTTGTGAAGCTATTCAACCAGACAGCAGAATTTTTAGATTAAGCATATTTCCCAGTCATTAGATGTAAATGATTTGATCGTATTGGTTGGCTAAAAAAGATACCCCAAAATAAGTATGTTTGAAAGATTGCAATAAAAAAATAGTAAAGTTATTAAGTAAAAAACAAAATAATTTAGAGTTTCATGTTATTCAGGCTTGAATTTAGGCAATAAATGCAGTAACTTAGGGGTGCCTGGATGGCTCATCGGAATGTGTCTGCCTTCAACTCAGGTCATCCTCTCAGGGTCCTGGGATTGAACCCCGTGCCAGGATCTCTAATCAGTGGGAGCCTGTTGCTCCCTCTCCCTCTGCCCCACACCTCGCTCGTGCTCTCTCACTCTCTCAAATATAAATAAATAAATAAATAAATAAATAAATAAATAAATAAATGCATTAATTTAAAAGAAGGCCCTCTTTTTACGAGCACAGGTTAAAGTAAACCCTTAAGCATTTGAATGACTGCACCAAACAGTATCATACTAGCTATCATAAAACACAAAATAATGGGGTTCTAAGAAGTTAAAATTCACGAGGATTAGGAGGTAATGTACCTCATCTGATTAAAGATACTATGAACATTAAATAAGTATGCCTATATGGGATGTAAATGATATTTATATTAGAGTGAACCAGGGGCGCCTGGGTGGCTCAGTCAGTTAAGCATCTGCCTCTGGCTTAGGTCACGATCTTAGGGTCCTGGGATGGAGCGCTGTGTTGGGCTCCCTGCTCAGTGGAGAGTTTGCTTCTCCTCCCTCTGCCCCTCCCCCGTGCTCCTCTCCCTCTGTCTCTTGCAAATAAATAAAATCTTAAAAAAAAGTGAACCATATATATGTATTTGTATCCTGAGATCAAAGAACAAGCCTTTTCATGTATTGCATGGAGCACTGGGTGTTATACACAAACAATGAGTCATGGAACTCTACATCAAAAACTAATGTACTGTATGGTGACTAACATAACATAAAAAAAAAAGAAAAAAGGAGAAGCCTTTCAGATTCCCATAGATTAATCATAAGATAGTGAAAACATAATGTTAATCTAGAAAGAAAACCAGTAAGTCCAACAAATTAGAATTGCATAAATAATATTCTCAACATATTTTGATAAATCAAGAAATTAATGAGTACACAAAAAACTCTTAAGATGGATATTTTAAAAATTATCTCTTTTAAACAACGTATGAAAAAGGATATCAAGTCCGAAATTGTGTGACATTTATAAAATAAATGTGCATATTATAAACCTTAGGGTATAGTAGATTAGTGAACAGAGGTAAATTGGTAGTCTAGTAATAAATTAAGCAAGAACAATAACAAAAGTATACTAACACAAGCAGAATTTAAAAGTGGTAATCAACTGGAAGACTGAGAAATTATAGAATGTTTCTTAGGCCAAAAAACAGTAAAATGGATGAAATTTTAGCTAACCCTAACAAAGACAAAAGAAGCACTTATAGAATACAAAATTATAAATATTTAATGCAGTGTCAAAGAAAATCTCATTTATACGAGTGTTGTGGTAGGATTTGCTCTATTACATATGTAAAGCTCTGAGAGGTAAGTAGTATGGAACTGGAAGTGGGATAGTTTAATAAATTAGTGAAACAGAAAAGAAAGCTCAAGGGGAAAAAAACATATACTTCATAGATAATTGGTCTTTTATTTTTAAGATTTTACTTATTTATTTGACAGAGAGAGACACAGCGAGAGAAGGAACACAAGCAGGGGGAGTGGGAGCGGCAGAAGCAAGCTTCCCGCGGAGCGGGGAGCCCAATGCGGGGCTCGATCCCAGGACCCTGAGATCATGACCTGAGCCGAAGGCAGATGCTTAACGACTGAGCCACCCAGGCGCCCCATAGATAATTGGTCTTGATAGATGGCACTAGCCCCACAAAACAGTGGAGAAAGAATCCCAAAGTAACCTTATTGATCTAAACGAAAAATGGGATTCAGGTGGCTTAAAGGCCTGATTTTTCTCAAAGCAAAACTAGAGATATTCTATGGGATAATAAAGAGAATGTGTTTGTGACTCTGCTTGGGGAAGGAATAAGATATAAAAGTATTAACCAGGGGAAAGGTGGAATAAATGTATTCTATTTTACTCTCCACTAATTGCAACTAAATGTATACATGTGTGTGTATCTATACATTTATCTATATCTATATATATGTATAACTGTGTGTATATGTATCAATATACATATGGTAAATATATATAGAATAAATGTAATATTCTGAAAGATTACACAGCAATGAAGGTGAGCTAGGGACCGTGGCACCTGATGAAATACAGGGTGGTTAGTGTTAGGAGAAGGCTGGTGGGGACCCTGACATCTCACCGCTCCTCACTGTTAATGTGGTAGCCTACTCCAACTCCCAAAGATGTCAGTGGAGGTTTAGGGGGGAACATGGACTTCTGTCCATACTTGGCAGTAGTGAAGCTGCATTCCACTTCTTTTGTTGGCATGATTTCAGAGGAGGTTGGCTAAAATTGAATGTAAAAATTCAGTTTATGAGTTTTCTCATAAAGATCATGCATTTGTTGTTCTGTCTAGAAATATCCAAACTCAGAGTAAGACAGATTTATTCATAAGCTTTCTTCTAGAAATTTTTAAATTTCACATTTTACATTTTGAAATTCATTTGGTGTTAGTTCTCATACACAGGATGGGATATGTGTCAAGGTTAATTTTTTGAAAAGGAGAGTCCAGTAATTCTAACACCATTAATTGAAAAGATTATCCTTTCTCTACCGAATAGCATTTCCATTGTTCTTAGAAGATGGATAAATGTATATTTTGTATATGGTACATAAGTTTATGTGTGTGTGTGTATTTGTACTTATATTCTGTACTTTTAACACTGTATGTGGTATCTGTATTTTTTATTCATCTACATATCCATCCTTATGTCAATACCACATTAACTTTATTATTCTAGGTTCTTAATTAGACCTTGAAATCAGTTAATGTGAGTCCACCAGCGTTCTTTATAAATTTTAAAATGAGCTTTTTAAATTTTTTTTAAATTTTATTTTGTTATGTTAATCACCATACATTACATCATTAGTTTTTGATGTAGTGTTCCATGATTCATTGTTTGCATATAACATCCAGTGCTCCGTTCAATACGTGCCCTCTTTAATGCCCATCACCAGGCTAACCAATCAAGTCCAAAATTGTGTGACATTTATAAAATAAATGTGCATATTATAAACCTTAGGGTATAGTAGATTAGTGAACAGAGGTAAATTGGTAGTCTACTAATAAATTAAGCAAGAACAATAACAAAAATATACTCCCCTCTAGAACCCGCAGTTTGTTTCTCAGAGTCCATAAGTCTCTCATGGTTCATCTCCCCCTCTGCTTCCCACCCTTCATTTTTCCCTTCCTACTATCTCCTTTTTTTTTTAAACATATAATGTATTATTTGTTTCAGAGGTACAGATCTGTGATTCAACAGTACTACACAGTTCACAGCGCTCACCATAGCACATACCCTCCCCAGTGTCCCAACCACCCCATCCCTCCCACCCCCCACCACTGCAGCAACACTCAGTTTGTTTCCTGAGATTAAGACTTCTTCATATCAGTGAGATCATATGATACATGTCTTTCTCTGATTGATTGATTTATCGCTCGGCATAATACCCTCTAGTTCCATTCACATCATTGCAAACGGCAAGATTTCATTCCTTTTGATGGCTGTATAATATTCCATTGTATGTATATATACCTATAGGTATGTACACACACACACAACACACACACACACCACATCTTTATCCATTCATCTGTCGATGGCCATCTTGGCTCTTTCCATAGTTTGGCTATCGTGGACATTGCTGCTTTAAACATCGGGGTGCACGTACCCCTTTGGATCCCTACATTTGTATCTTTGGGGTCAATACCCAATAGTGCAATTGCTGGGTCGTATGGTAGCTCTATCTTCAACTTCTTGAAGAGCCTCCGTACTGTTTTCCAGAGTGGCTGTGCCAGCTTGCGTTTCCACCAACAGTGTAGGAGGGTTCCCCGTTCTCCGCATCCCCTCCAACATCTGTCATTTCCTGACTTGTTAATTTTAGCCATTCTGACTGGTGGGAGGTGGTATCTCATTGAGGTTTTGATTTCGATTTCCCTGATGCCGAGAGATGTTCAGCACTTTTTCATATGTCTATTGGCCATTTGGATATCTTCTTTGGAAAAATGTCTTTTCATGTCTTCTGCCCATTTCTTGATTGGATTATTTGTTCTTTGGGTGTTGAGTTTGGTAAGTTCTTTAGAGATTTTGGATACTAGCCCTTTATCTGATATGTCATTTGCAAATACCTACTTCCATTCTGTTGGTTGTCTTTTGGTTTTGTGGACTGTTTCTTTTGCTGTGCAAAAGCTTTTTATCTTGATGAAGTCCCAATAGTTCATTTTTGCCCTTGCTTCCCTTACCTTTGGCATTGTTTCTAGGAAGGAGTTGCTGCGGCTGAGGTCGAAGAGGTTGCTGCCTGTGTGCTTTAGGATTTTGATGGACTCCTGTCTCACATTTAGGTCTTTAACCATTTTGAGTCTATTTTTGTGTGTGGTGTAAGGAAATGGTCCAGTTTCATTCTTCTGCATGTGGCTGTCCAATTTTCCCAACACCATTTGTTGAAGAGACTGTCTTTTTTCCGTTGGACATTCTTTCCTGCTTTGTCGATGATTAGTTGACCATAGAGCTGAGGGCCCGTTTCCGGGCTCTCTATTCTGTTCCATTGATCTATATGTCTGTTTTTCTGCCAGTACCATACTGTCTTGATGATGACAGCTTTGTAATGGAGCTTGAAATCCAGAATTGTGATGCCACCAGCTTTGCTTTTCTTTTTCAACATTCCTCTGGCTATTCAGGGTCTTTTCTGGTTCCATACAGATTTCAGGATTATTTGTTCCATCTCTTTGAAAAAAGTGGATGGTTTTTTGATGGGGATTGCATTGAATGTGTAGATTGCTCTAGGTAGCATTGACATCTTTACGATGTTTGTTCTTCCAATCCATGAGCATGGAACGTTTTTGCATTTCCTTGTGTCTTCCTCAATTTCTTTCCTGAGTATTTTATAGTTTTCCGAGTACAGATTCTTTGCCTCTTTGGTTAGATTTATTCCCAGGTATCTTATGATTTTGGGTGTAATTGTAAATGGGATCGACTCCTTAATTTGTCTCTCTTTTGTCTTGTTGTTGGTGTATAGGAATGCCACTGATTTCTGTGCATTGATTTTATATCCTGCCACTTTACTGAATTCCTGTATGAGTTCTAGCAGTTTTGGGGTGGAGAGGCTTTTGGGTTTTCCACATAAAGTATCATATCATCTGCAAAGAGTGAGAGCTTGACTTCTTCGCCAATTTGGATGCCTTTGATTTCTTTTTGTTGTCTGATTGCTGTGGCTAGGACTTCTGATACTATGTTGAATAGCAGTGGTGATAATGGACATCCCTGCTGTGTTCCTGACCTTAGGGGGAAAGCTCTCGGTTTTTCCCCATTGAGAATGATATTCACTGTGCGTTTTTCGTAGATGGCTTTTATGATATCGAGGTATATACCCTCTATCCCTAACTCTGAAGAGTTTTGATCAAGAAAGGATGCTGTCCTTTGTCAGAAGTTTTTTCTGCATCTATTGAGAGGATCATATGGTTCTTGTTCTTTCTTTTATTAATGTATCACACTGATTTGCGGATGTTGAGCCAACCTTGCAGCCCAGGGATAAATCCCACTTGGTCGTGGTGTGAATAATCCTTTTAATGTACCGTTGGAGCCTATTGGCTAGTATTTTGGTGAGAATTTTGGCATCCATGTTCATCAGGGATATTGGTCTGTAATTTCCATTTTTGATGGGGTCTTTGGTTTGGGGATCAGGGTAATGGTGGCCTCATTAAACGAGTTTGGAAGTTTTCCTTCCATTTCTATTTTCTGGAACAGTTTCAGAAGAATAGGTATTAATTCTTCTTGAAATGTTTGTAGAATTCCTTTGGGAAGCCATTTGGCCCTGGGCCTTTGTTTGTTGGGAGATTTTTTATTACTTTTTCAAATAGAAATGGATCAGATGCATTCAGAGATGGAAATACAGATGAGTAGCAGAGCAAAGATGGCATGTGGATATGAAATTGGAGCTCCGAATTTATTTCTGAGTTTTGGGAGCCATATCAGAGTGTCAGACAAACTGTACTGCTTTAAAGGTTGGGGTTGGTGAGAAGATTAAGCAAACTGATACCTCATAGAATGTTAAAACTTTTTTTTAAGATTTTATTTATTTGAGAGAAAGACTGCATGCGCATGAGCACGGGGGAGGGGCAGAGGGAGAGAGAGAGAAGCAGACTCCCTGATGAGCAGGGAGCCCGATGCGGGACTCGATCCCAGGACCCTGGGATCATGACCTGAGCTGAAGGCAAGAAGAGACTTAACCGACTGAGCCAGGCACCCAGGTGCCCAGAATGTTAAAATATTTGAAGATAAAAAAGATCTTTATTTTTCGAGTAGGTGATTTAGTTAACAACTTTTCAGTAATTACTCTAAAATAATATAGAACATTATCTCTACTTGTTCTTCAATAAAAGTAGAAGATGTAATGCCAAATGTGAACTTGGTCCCTTCCGTTTTCCAGAAACTCAAACACAGGGGTTGAATTAGACATTCTTTTCTGTTGAATCAGCTGAATTAAAATTACTTTCCATAAATATTTTGAGTACCCAAGATATTCAGGTTGCTCAGCAGTTTAAAACTGTGTTCTCTTTGAAACGTTTCGACACTTTCTATCCACACTTCAAACCTCTGCATGATGCTTTGGCTTCTCTCCCCACTCGCCTGTCATATCTGGTGACCAGAGCCTTGATTTGTAATCAAATCCATTGGATCTTGTCTAATTCTTTCCTTACTTGACTTTTCTGTAGCATTTGCCTCTACTGCCTCTGTCCTTCTGGAAAGTTTCTTTGTTACTGTCCATGACACCCTCCACTGGCCCCATCTATACAGTGCTGATATCTTTTTGGAGTCATCTTCTTTCCCTGTCCTTTCACGTGGCTCATTCCCAGTTTCTGACCATGGCCCTTTTAATCTGCTCTATTAATCTTACAACGGGTTCATTCTCTCTCTCTCTCTCTCTCTCTCTTTTTTAAGCTTTATTGAGATTCAGTTCACATACCATGCCATTCACCCATTTAAGTCTGGAATTCAGTGATGTTTTAGTATACTCACAGATTGGTACAAATATCACCACAGTCAATTTTAGAACAGTTTCATCATCTTAAAAAGCAACTCTTCATTTTATCCCCTTCATGTGCTCATTTCCCCCAAACCCCAAGCAACCACTAATCCCATTTTCTGTCTGTATAGATTTGCTGAACCACTCCCTGTATTATTTCTTGTAGGGCAGTTCTGCCTGTGACAAATTTTGTTTTTGTTTATCTGGGAAGGTTTTAATTTTTCTATTTTTGCTGGATATATAATTCTTGGTTGACAACTTTTTTCTTTCAGCACTTACTTGTCATATATCATTTCACTGCCTTCTGTCCTCCAGGGTTTCTGATTAGTAATCTGCTTTTAATACTATTTTACATGATGAGTCACTTCTTTCTTGCTGCTTTCAATATTGTCTCTTTGTCTTTATTGCTTGATACTATCCCATATTTCATTTTTTGTCATTATTTTTCTTTCTGCTTTCTCACAGTATGTAATTTCAGTGTCCAGTCTGTTCATTCTTTCATCTCCTCAAATCTGCTATACAATCCCTCTGGTGAAATTTTGTTTTAGTTATAGTTTTCAACTCGAGTTTCTATATAATTTCAATTTGTTAAAATTTCTATCTCTTTATTGATATTCTTGATTTAGTGAAATATCTTTCTTTTATTTTCCTTTAGTCCTGGACATTGTTTTTTTCTAGGTATTTGACCATATTTAATATGGCTGATTTAAGGTTATTGTCTAGTAAGTTCAATGTTTGCTTCTTTAGGAGGAGTTTCTATTGATTATACCTTTTCTGCATATGAGCCTTACTTTCTTGTTTCTTTCCTTGTTTACTAAACTTTTTTCTTGAAAATAGGACATTTTAAATAGAAGAATGTGCCAATTCTAGAAATCAGAATTTTCTCCCTTCCATTGGGGTCATTGTTGAAATTTATTTGTTCGGTGACTTTTTAAAAAAATTCTGTAGAGCCTGTGTTTCTTTCATCTGAGGCAGTTGAAGTATCTGCCGAAATTTCTTTAAATGCCTAGACCCAGTAAGTCTCCCAGTCTTTGCTAAGGGGCTCTGGGCATGTCAGGGAATTCTTCAAACAGACAGATGGTTTATAACTCTGCATTAGCTTAGACTTTTTTCTAATGCCAAACCTCAAGGTCACCTAGAGGTGACAGCTCAGGGCTTTCTCACATCTTTCCTGACTATGCTCACAGCCTTAGGCATACGCACAGCCCTTTGCAAGTTTGCGGCCTCCTTGATTCTCAGGAATATATCAGAGGTTTTCAGAAACATTCAGAAACATTTCAGAAACATTTTCAGAAACATTTACGGACATCTCATTGTCCAACTTTTCCTTTCAAGCTTCTTGGTTAAGCCATTGTTTGTCTCAGCTGTTATCTACCACCTCAGGTAGCCATTAAGTTAAACAAATGCCAAAAAAAAGTTAAACAAATGCCTTTAATTGTTGATAAATGATGAGTGAGGATAATAAGGCTTTTCACACTGAGCTGTGAGTTAGCTCAAATAAAGGCATCCTTATAAGTGGGGTCTTTCAGGAAACCACCAAACTGGCCAAATAATGAGTTTTCTATGAATGAGGTTTCAATGGATCTCCAGCCGAGTTCTGCTCTTGTGCTTGCCAGCCTGCTGGTTGCAAACCATTGGTTGTCAAACTATTGCAGAGTTGGGAAGGAAAGGATATAAGTCATAAAAGGTCGCAGTATCACCATTCTACTATGATTAAGCTGTTTTGTTTTTTTAATAAATGTTTTGAAGATAGCCTTTGTTAATTTTTATAATTTTTGCTAGTTTTTTAAAAAAATGTATTTATTGAGAAAGCAAGAGACTGTGAGTGGGGGGAGAGGCAGAGGGGGAGAGAGAGAGAGAGATAGAGAGAGAGAATTTCATGCAGACTCTCTGTTGAGCATGGAGCCTGACATGGGACTTGATCCCACAACCCCGAGATCATGACCTGAGCCAAAATCAAGAGTTGGATGCTTAACCAACTGAGCTACCCAGGCGCCTCAGTTTTTGCCAGTTTTTTCCTAGTTTATACGAAGGAGAGAATCTTTTGGATCCTTACTTAACCATTTTTATTTATGTCACTTGTTAGCCAATTTTTTTTAATCCACAGGATCTAATTAAGTCAGATATTAAAGAGATTCACAAAAATGAAAGCAGTGCCACTTTTCTCACTAATGTTTTCGCTTTGGAGAATATAATTACCTTTTCTTTTTTTTCTTTTTTAGATTAAATTTTGAGAGGTATTCTTGTTCTTTTATTTATTTGTTTCAGTTACCAGCTACTACTACTGAGTTTCACATGCAGGAGGTACTCACTTAGGAACACTGAAGATATAAGTGAACAAATAATGGGATACATAACACTGAGGGGGGAAAAAGAAACTTGTTTCTGTCCCGTTATCTCTTAGTTTTCTTCCCTTTCTTTTCTACTTTTAATTGTGATAAGAACACTTAACATGAGATCTACCCTTAGCACATTTTTATGTGTATGATACTCTATTGTTAACTATAGGGATGGTGTTGTACAGCAGATCTCTGGAACTTGATGATTTTGCATAACTGAAATTTTATGTCTGTTGAACAGCAACTCCCCAGTTCCTCCTCCTCCCGGCCCATTTGAAGTCTTTTGTTGTGGAAATGTTCCCTTTTCTCATTTTCCAAGATTCTACCTTTTCCAGACTCCTTTTTTTATTATTAATTTTATTTTATTATGTTAGTCACCATACAGTACATCATTAGTTTCTGATGTAGTGTTCCATGATTCATTGTTTGCGTATAACACCATCGCATGCGTGCTCCATGCGATATGTGCCCTCCTTAATACCATCACCAGGCTAACCCATCCCCCCACCCCCTCCCCTCTAGAACCCTCAGTTTGTTTCTCAGAGTCCATAGTCTCTCATGGTTCGTCTCCCCCTCCGATTCCCCCCCCTTCGCTTTTCCCTTCCTGCTATCTTCTCTTTTTTTTTTTTTTGAACATATAATGTATTATTTGTTTCAGGGGTACAGATCTATAATTCATCAGTCTTACACAATTCACAGCACTCACCGTAGCACATATCCTCCCCAATGTCCATCACCAGCCACCCCATCCCTCCCACCCCCCACCACTCCAGCAACCCTCAGTTTGTTTCCTGAGATTAAGAGTCTCTTATGGTTCGTCTCTCTCTCCGGTTTCATCCTGTTCCATTTTTTCCTCCCTTCTCCTACGAGCCTCTGTCTTGTTTCTCAAATTCCTCATATCATGAGATAATATGATACTTTCTCTGATTGACTTACTTTGGTTAGCGTAATACCCTCCAGTTCCAACCACGTCGTTGCAAATGGCAAGATTTCGTTCCTTTTGATGGCTGTATAATATTCCACTGTGTATACACACCACATCTTCTTTATCCATTCATCTGTTGATGGACATCTTGGCTCTTTCCATAGTTTGGCTATCGTGGACATTGCTGCTATAAACATCGGGGTGCACATAGCCCTTCGGATCACTACATTTGTATCTTTGGGGTAAATACCCAGTAGTGCAATTGTTGGGTCATAGGGTAGCTCTGTTTTCAACTTTTTGAGGAACCTCCGTACCGTTTTCCAGAGTAGCTGCACCAGGTTGCATTCCCACCAACGGTAGGGAGGGTTCCCCTTTCTCCGCATCCTCGCCAACATCCTTTCCGGACTCATTACTTTTCGGAAAGCTTTTTCTTTGGCTTTTTGGCCTATACTTTTTCTGCCAGCCTCTTTACTATTCATGCTTCCCTAAATGCTATTTGGTATTTTTCTTTCCTTAGTCCCATATAGGATGTATAGCATATAGCTCACATTGCTGATTGCCTCTTAAAATTTTAGTTACCACCTAAATAGCTAATAACCCCTAAATGCTTGTCTTCATCCTCACACCTCTCTTCTATATTCTAAAATCATGTGTGTATTAGTTTAAGGGATAGTTCCACCTTTATGTTCACAGACCCTTCAGGAGCAACATGAACAGATCTGTCTCACTAAAACTTCTGACACTTTTTTTTTCCTTTTGTTTCCTAAATGTCAGTGTTTGGCACCAACATTCCAGAAGCTGCTCGTTTAGTTAGCCTGGGCGGTTGTGCAAGAAAGTAATGATCAGATCGGTTGCTGCTGCTACACCCTGAGATTATGTCCCTGTCCTTATATTCATTGCTGTTACTTCAGCATAAATAATCACTTATCCTGGTCTCTATGATTCCAAATCCTTGGTAAGTTGTTCTTTGCTCTTCATGAGCTCTAGATTTGTATATTTTTATATATGTATTTATACATAAGTTTGATCATGTAAAATATCTCCACAGCTTGCATGTATGTATCTTCTCTGTCTCCCTCTATTTACAATGACGATGTCTAAGGAGGGGATGAACATCTTAGAATTCTCTAGAATGCCCACAGTACCTTGGGATGAAGAGGAAGAGTTGTAGGAAACCTCTTCACATTGAATTTTTTTATCCTAAAAACATCTATAATTCACAAGTAGATATAAATGAATTATAGTAAGTTAAAAACCTTCTTAACTGAGCAACTCCACAGCTACAGACAAAATTAGGTCAGAAATAGGTGTCTTTGATAACCATGTCTTTTAGAGCTTAAGAGTAAACAGGAAAAGTGGTAATTCTCAACGATATGTGTCACGTAATTCTGAATCTTTGAACGAAATGTGTTGTTACAGGGATCCATGTCATTCGAAGATGTGATTGTCAGACTTACCCAGGATGAATGGCAGTACATGAGCCCTGCTCAAAGGACCCTGTACCGAGATGTGATGCTAGAGAACTACAGCCACACCTCATTTCAGTGGGTAAGCAGACCTTATTAGGTATCTTCGTCTAAATTAAATTTCCTTCTTTTTAAAAGTTGTCAAAACACGTGGACTCCTTGTAGAGATTAATATTGTACTGGCTTTTGAGTGAGAGGTCTAAGGTACCTGAAGCCTTTAGGAAGCAGACAAAATGTTTGTGTTGTTACTTTC
Organism: Eumetopias jubatus; assembly: GCF_037043125.1. Classification (NCBI taxonomy): domain Eukaryota; kingdom Metazoa; phylum Chordata; class Mammalia; order Carnivora; family Otariidae; genus Eumetopias; species Eumetopias jubatus. The sequence continues at coordinate 31,333,045 of NW_028274821.1, forward strand.
CCATGGGATACTTCAAATGAGCACGTTTATTTTGCTGCTCTTGTTGCTGTATCTTGCTCCACCTTTGGAAGCCAAAAAGTGCATGGAGCCGGTATATGTATATACCTTCAATTGTCATGTTTACAGGGTATTGCACCGCCAAACCTGAGATGATCTTCAAGTTGGAGCAAGGAGAAGAGCCCTGGTCCTTAGAGGAAGAATTCCTAAACCAGAGATACCCAGGTGGGTGAGCACTGACAGAAGGAAACACTTGGGATAGTTAAACTTTTAGGGGAATACCTTTGAAAGTTTTGTTTGGTTGGTTGGTTGGTTGTTTTACCCTTTTAAACAGCTCCGTTGAAATACTATTTACATATCGTACAATCCACCCATTTAAAGGGTACAATTTAGTGGCTTTTCACATATTCACAGATATGTGTAAATATCACCACAGTTCATTTTCATTACCTCAGAAAGAAACCTCATACCCTCTAGTTATTACCCCCTATCCTCCTGTCCGCTACAGCCCAGCGATCACTAATCTACTTTCTGTCTTTATAGATGTGCCTATTGCAGACAATTCATGTAAATGCAGTCACACATTATATGGTCTTTTATGATTGGTTTCTTTCACATAGGATTATAAGATTCATGTGTATCAGTACTTCATCCTTTGTATGGAAAATAATGTCTCATTGTATGTATTTGCCACATTTGTTTGTCCATTCTTCACTCAGTTGACGTTTAGGATTCTACCTTTTGGCTATTGAATAATGCTGATAGAAACATTGATTTCCAAGATTTTGCATGGATTTTTTTTTTTTTTTTGGACATAACGCTTTTTTTCCTCTTACTGAGTTACACTTGATTCTAACTGCTGGGTTATGGGGTAAGTGTTTCAAGAATTTCCATACTATTTTCCACAGTGCCTGCCTATTTTTCATTCCTAACGACAGCATATGAGAGTTCTAATTTTTCCACATCTTTACCAACACTTGTTATTATCTGACTTTTTTATTCTAGCCATCCTCGTAGATGTGAAGTGGTATATCATTGAAGTGTTGATGTGCATTTCTGTACTAGGCATTTGGCCTGCCATGATAAATACCATAGTCTGGGTGGCCTAAACAGCAGAAATTTATTTCTTATACTTCTGGAAGCTGAAAGCCCAATATCAAGGTGCCAACATGATTAATTTCTGGTGAAGCTTCTTTCTGGCTTGCAGATGACTGCCTTCTGACTGTGCCCTCTTATGGCCTTTTCTCTGTGCTTTCATGGAGAGAGAACTGTGATGTCTCTTTCTATTCTGTCAAAGATACCAAGCCTATAGGAATTTGAGCCCCACCCTTATGAACTCATTTACCCTTAATTTCCCCAAAGGCCTTACCACCAAATAGAGTTACATTGAGGGTCAGGGCTTCAACATACGAATTTGGGGGGAGATATAATTCAGTCCATAACAGTTTACTTGGTCACTAGTGATGTCAAGCATTTTTTCATGTGCTTATTGGTATTTTTGTGTAAACTGGTAAATTCAGGAACTTCAAAAATTATAGTTTCAGTATAATTCTTAGAGCAAAAGAGCAAAATCACCCTAAGTGTGTTTGCTAGAGTTTTTGTTGTGAAGCTATTCAACCAGACAGCAGAATTTTTAGATTAAGCATATTTCCCAGTCATTAGATGTAAATGATTTGATCGTATTGGTTGGCTAAAAAAGATACCCCAAAATAAGTATGTTTGAAAGATTGCAATAAAAAAATAGTAAAGTTATTAAGTAAAAAACAAAATAATTTAGAGTTTCATGTTATTCAGGCTTGAATTTAGGCAATAAATGCAGTAACTTAGGGGTGCCTGGATGGCTCATCGGAATGTGTCTGCCTTCAACTCAGGTCATCCTCTCAGGGTCCTGGGATTGAACCCCGTGCCAGGATCTCTAATCAGTGGGAGCCTGTTTCTCCCTCTCCCTCTGCCCCACACCTCGCTCGTGCTCTCTCACTCTCTCAAATATAAATAAATAAATAAATGAATAAATGCATTAATTTAAAAGAAGGCCCTCTTTTTACGAGCACAGGTTAAAGTAAACCCTTAAGCATTTGAATGACTGCACCAAACAGTATCATACTAGCTATCATAAAACACAAAATAATGGGGTTCTAAGAAGTTAAAATTCACGAGGATTAGGAGGTAATGTACCTCATCTGATTAAAGTAAAGATACTATGAACATTAAATAAGTATGCCTATATGGGATGTAAATGATATTTATATTAGAGTGAACCAGGGGCGCCTGGGTGGCTCAGTCAGTTAAGCATCTGCCTCTGGCTTAGGTCACGATCTTAGGGTCCTGGGATGGAGCGCTGTGTTGGGCTCCCTGCTCAGTGGAGAGTTTGCTTCTCCTCCCTCTGCCCCTCCCCCGTGCTCCTCTCCCTCTGTCTCTTGCAAATAAATAAAATCTTAAAAAAAAGTGAACCATATATATGTATTTGTATCCTGAGATCAAAGAACAAGCCTTTTCATGTATTGCATGGAGCACTGGGTGTTATACACAAACAATGAGTCATGGAACTCTACATCAAAAACTAATGTACTGTATGGTGACTAACATAACATAAAAAAAAAGAAAAAAGGAGAAGCCTTTCAGATTCCCATAGATTAATCATAAGATAGTGAAAACATAATGTTAATCTAGAAAGAAAACCAGTAAGTCCAACAAATTAGAATTGCATAAATAATATTCTCAACATATTTTGATAAATCAAGAAATTAATGAGTACACAAAAAACTCTTAAGATGGATATTTTAAAAATTATCTCTTTTAAACAACGTATGAAAAAGGATATCAAGTCCGAAATTGTGTGACATTTATAAAATAAATGTGCATATTATAAACCTTAGGGTATAGTAGATTAGTGAACAGAGGTAAATTGGTAGTCTAGTAATAAATTAAGCAAGAACAATAACAAAAATATACTAACACAAGCAGAATTTAAAAGTGGTAATCAACTGGAAGACTGAGAAATTATAGAATGTTTCTTAGGCCAAAAAACAGTAAAATGGATGAAATTTTAGCTAACCCTAACAAAGACAAAAGAAGCACTTATAGAATACACAATTATAAATATTTAATGCAGTGTTAAAGAAAATCTCATTTATACGAGTGTTGTGGTAGGATTTGCTCTATTACATATGTAAAGCTCTGAGAGGTAAGTAGTATGGAACTGGAAGTGGGATAGTTTAATAAATTAGTGAAACGGAAAAGAAAGCTCAAGGGGAAAAAAACATATACTTCATAGATAATTGGTCTTTTATTTTTAAGATTTTACTTATTTATTTGACAGAGAGAGACACAGCGAGAGAAGGAACACAAGCAGGGGGAGTGGGAGCGGCAGAAGCAAGCTTCCCGCGGAGCGGGGAGCCCGATGCGGGGCTCGATCCCAGGACCCTGAGATCATGACCTGAGCCGAAGGCAGATGCTTAACGACTGAGCCACCCAGGCGCCCCATAGATAATTGGTCTTGATAGATGGCACTAGCCCCACAAAGCAGTGGAGAAAGAATCCCAAAGTAACCTTATTGATCTAAACGAAAAATGGGATTCAGGTGGCTTAAAGGCCTGATTTTTCTCAAAGCAAAACTAGAGATATTCTATGGGATAATAAAGAGAATGTGTTTGTGACTCTGCTTGGGGAAGGAATAAGATATAAAAGTATTAACCAGGGGAAAGGTGGAATAAATGTATTCTATTTTACTCTCCACTAATTGCAACTAAATGTATACATGTGTGTGTATCTATACATATATCTATATCTATATATATGTATAACTGTGTGTATATGTATCAATATACATATGGTAAATATATATAGAATAAATGTAATATTCTGAAAGATTACACAGCAATGAAGGTGAGCTAGGGACCGTGGCACCTGATGAAATACAGGGTGGTTAGTGTTAGGAGAAGGCTGGTGGGGACCCTGACATCTCACCGCTCCTCACTGTTAATGTGGTAGCCTACTCCAACTCCCAAAGATGTCAGTGGAGGTTTAGGGGGGAACATGGACTTCTGTCCATACTTGGCAGTAGTGAAGCTGCATTCCACTTCTTTTGTTGGCATGATTTCAGAGGAGGTTGGCTAAAATTGAATGTAAAAATTCAGTTTATGAGTTTTCTCATAAAGATCATGCATTTGTTGTTCTGTCTAGAAATATCCAAACTCAGAGTAAGACAGATTTATTCATAAGCTTTCTTCTAGAAATTTTTAAATTTCACATTTTACATTTTGAAATTCATTTGGTGTTAGTTCTCATACACAGGATGGGATATGTGTCAAGGTTAATTTTTTGAAAAGGAGAGTCCAGTAATTCTAACACCATTAATTGAAAAGATTATCCTTTCTCTACCGAATAGCATTTCCATTGTTCTTAGAAGATGGATAAATGTATATTTTGTATATGGTACATAAGTTTATGTGTGTGTGTGTATTTGTACTTATATTCTGTACTTTTAACACTGTATGTGGTATCTGTATTTTTTATTCATCTACATATCCATCCTTATGTCAATACCACATTAACTTTATTATTCTAGGTTCTTAATTAGACCTTGAAATCAGTTAATGTGAGTCCACCAGCGTTCTTTATAAATTTTAAAATGAGCTTTTTAAATTTTTTTTAAATTTTATTTTGTTATGTTAATCACCATACATTACATCATTAGTTTTTGATGTAGTGTTCCATGATTCATTGTTTGCATATAACATCCAGTGCTCCGTTCAATACGTGCCCTCTTTAATGCCCATCACCAGGCTAACCAATCAAGTCCAAAATTGTGTGACATTTATAAAATAAATGTGCATATTATAAACCTTAGGGTATAGTAGATTAGTGAACAGAGGTAAATTGGTAGTCTACTAATAAATTAAGCAAGAACAATAACAAAAATATACTCCCCTCTAGAACCCGCAGTTTGTTTCTCAGAGTCCATAAGTCTCTCATGGTTCATCTCCCCCTCTGCTTCCCACCCTTCATTTTTCCCTTCCTACTATCTCCTTTTTTTTTTAAACATATAATGTATTATTTGTTTCAGAGGTACAGATCTGTGATTCAACAGTACTACACAGTTCACAGCGCTCACCATAGCACATACCCTCCCCAGTGTCCCAACCACCCCATCCCTCCCACCCCCCACCACTGCAGCAACACTCAGTTTGTTTCCTGAGATTAAGACTTCTTCATATCAGTGAGATCATATGATACATGTCTTTCTCTGATTGATTGATTTATCGCTCGGCATAATACCCTCTAGTTCCATTCACATCATTGCAAACGGCAAGATTTCATTCCTTTTGATGGCTGTATAATATTCCATTGTATGTATATATACCTATAGGTATGTACACACACACACACACACACACACACACCACATCTTTATCCATTCATCTGTCGATGGCCATCTTGGCTCTTTCCATAGTTTGGCTATCGTGGACATTGCTGCTTTAAACATCGGGGTGCACGTACCCCTTTGGATCCCTACATTTGTATCTTTGGGGTCAATACCCAATAGTGCAATTGCTGGGTCGTATGGTAGCTCTATCTTCAACTTCTTGAAGAGCCTCCGTACTGTTTTCCAGAGTGGCTGTGCCAGCTTGCGTTTCCACCAACAGTGTAGGAGGGTTCCCCTTTCTCCGCATCCCCTCCAACATCTGTCATTTCCTGACTTGTTAATTTTAGCCATTCTGACTGGTGGGAGGTGGTATCTCATTGAGGTTTTGATTTCGATTTCCCTGATGCCGAGAGATGTTCAGCACTTTTTCATATGTCTATTGGCCATTTGGATATCTTCTTTGGAAAAATGTCTTTTCATGTCTTCTGCCCATTTCTTGATTGGATTATTTGTTCTTTGGGTGTTGAGTTTGGTAAGTTCTTTAGAGATTTTGGATACTAGCCCTTTATCTGATATGTCATTTGCAAATACCTACTTCCATTCTGTTGGTTGTCTTTTGGTTTTGTGGACTGTTTCTTTTGCTGTGCAAAAGCTTTTTATCTTGATGAAGTCCCAATAGTTCATTTTTGCCCTTGCTTCCCTTACCTTTGGCATTGTTTCTAGGAAGGAGTTGCTGCGGCTGAGGTCGAAGAGGTTGCTGCCTGTGTGCTTTAGGATTTTGATGGACTCCTGTCTCACATTTAGGTCTTTAACCATTTTGAGTCTATTTTTGTGTGTGGTGTAAGGAAATGGTCCAGTTTCATTCTTCTGCATGTGGCTGTCCAATTTTCCCAACACCATTTGTTGAAGAGACTGTCTTTTTTCCGTTGGACATTCTTTCCTGCTTTGTCGATGATTAGTTGACCATAGAGCTGAGGGTCCGTTTCCGGGCTCTCTATTCTGTTCCATTGATCTATATGTCTGTTTTTCTGCCAGTACCATACTGTCTTGATGATGACAGCTTTGTAATGGAGCTTGAAATCCAGAATTGTGATGCCACCAGCTTTGCTTTTCTTTTTCAACATTCCTCTGGCTATTCAGGGTCTTTTCTGGTTCCATACAGATTTTAGGATTATTTGTTCCATCTCTTTGAAAAAAGTGGATGGTTTTTTGATGGGGATTGCATTGAATGTGTAGATTGCTCTAGGTAGCATTGACATCTTTACGATGTTTGTTCTTCCAATCCATGAGCATGGAACGTTTTTGCATTTCCTTGTGTCTTCCTCAATTTCTTTCCTGAGTATTTTATAGTTTTCCGAGTACAGATTCTTTGCCTCTTTGGTTAGATTTATTCCCAGGTATCTTATGATTTTGGGTGCAATTGTAAATGGGATCGACTCCTTAATTTGTCTCTCTTTTGTCTTGTTGTTGGTGTATAGGAATGCCACTGATTTCTGTGCATTGATTTTATATCCTGCCACTTTACTGAATTCCTGTATGAGTTCTAGCAGTTTTGGGGTGGAGAGGCTTTTGGGTTTTCCACATAAAGTATCATATCATCTGCAAAGAGTGAGAGCTTGACTTCTTCGCCAATTTGGATGCCTTTGATTTCTTTTTGTTGTCTGATTGCTGTGGCTAGGACTTCTGATACTATGTTGAATAGCGGTGGTGATAATGGACATCCCTGCTGTGTTCCTGACCTTAGGGGGAAAGCTCTCGGTTTTTCCCCATTGAGAATGATATTCACTGTGCGTTTTTCGTAGATGGCTTTTATGATATCGAGGTATATACCCTCTATCCCTAACTCTGAAGAGTTTTGATCAAGAAAGGATGCTGTCCTTTGTCAGAAGTTTTTTCTGCATCTATTGAGAGGATCATATGGTTCTTGTTCTTTCTTTTATTAATGTATCACACTGATTTGCGGATGTTGAGCCAACCTTGCAGCCCAGGGATAAATCCCACTTGGTCGTGGTGTGAATAATCCTTTTAATGTACCGTTGGAGCCTATTGGCTAGTATTTTGGTGAGAATTTTGGCATCCATGTTCATCAGGGATATTGGTCTGTAATTTCCATTTTTGATGGGGTCTTTGGTTTGGGGATCAGGGTAATGGTGGCCTCATTAAACGAGTTTGGAAGTTTTCCTTCCATTTCTATTTTCTGGAACAGTTTCAGAAGAATAGGTATTAATTCTTCTTGAAATGTTTGTAGAATTCCTTTGGGAAGCCATTTGGCCCTGGGCCTTTGTTTGTTGGGAGATTTTTTATTACTTTTTCAATTTCTTTAGTGGTTATAGGTTTATTCAGGTTTTCTATTTCTTCCTGGTTCAGTTTTGGTAGCTGATACATCTGTAAGAATGCATCCATTTATTCCAGATTATCCAATTTGCTGGCATATAGTTGCTCATAATATGTTCTTATAGTTGTTTGTATTTCTTTGGTGTTGGTTTTGATCTCTCCTCTTTCATTCATGATTTTATTTATTTGGATCCTTTCTCTTTTGTTTTGGTAAGTCAGGCCAGGAGTTTATCAATCTTATTAATTCTTTCAAAGAACCAGCTCCTAGTTTCGTTGATCTGTTCTACTGTTCTTTTGGTTTCTATTTCATCGATTTGTGCTCTGATCTTTATTATTTCTCTTCCCCTGCTGGGTTTAGGCTTTATTTGCTGTTCTTTCTCCAGCTCCTTTAGGTGTAAGGTTAGGTTGTGTATTTGAGACCTTTCTTGTTTCTTGAGAAAGGCTTGTATTGCTATATACTTTGTTCTTAGGACCACCTTTGCTGCATCCCAAAGATTTTGAACAGTTGTGTTTTCATTTTTGATGGTTTCCATGAATTTTTTTAATTCTTCTCTAGTTTCCTGGTTGACCCATTCATTCTTTAGTAGGATGCTCTTTAGCCTCCACGTATTTGAGTTCTTTCCGACTTACCTCTTGTGACTGAGTTCTAGTTTCAAAGCACTGTGGTCTGAAAATACGCAGGGAATGATCCCAATCTTTGGTACCGGTTGAGTCCTGATTTGTGATGTATTCTGGAGAATGTTCCATGGGCACTAGAGAAGAATGTGTATTCTGTTGCTTTGGGATGGAATGTTCTGAATATATCTGTGAAGTCCATTTGGTCCAGTGTGTCATTTAAAGTCTTTATTTCCTTGTTGATCTTTTGCTTAGATGATCTGTTCATTTTATTTTATTTTTTTTAAAGATTTTATTTATTTATTTGACAGAGAGAGAGAGAGAGAGAGAGAGAGAGACAGCGAGAGAGGGAACACAAGCAGGGGGAGTGGGAGAGGGAGAAGCAGGCCTCCCGCAGAGCAGGGAGCCCGCATTGGGACTTGATCCCAGGACCCTGGGATCATGACCTGAGCCGAAGGCAGACGCTTAACGACTGAGCCACCCAGGCGCCCGATCTGTTCATTTTAGTGAGGGGGGTGTTAAAGTCCCCTTACTATTATTGTATTGTTGTCAATGTGATTCTTTGCTTTTGTTATTAATTGGTTTTTATAATTGGATCTAACAATTGTAAATATCTATGCCCCCAACATGGGAGCAGCCACCTACATAAACCAACTAATAACCAAAATAAAGAATCATATCAATAATAATACATTAATACTGGGAGACTCCAACACTGCACTCATGGCAATGGACAGATCATCTAAACAGATCAACAGAGGAACAAGAGCTTTGAAGGACACATTGGACCAGACGGACTTTGTAGATATACACAGAACATTCCTTCCTGAAACAACAAAATACTCATTTTTCTTGAGTGCATGTGGAACTTTCTCCAGAATAGATAACATACTGGGTCACAAATCAGGTCTCAGCTGATACCAAAAGATTGGGATTATTTCCCGCATATTTTCAGAACACAATGCTTTGAAACTGGAGCTCAACCATAAGGAAAAATTTGGAAGGAACGCAAACACTTGGAGGTTAAAAATCATCCCGGTGATCGGTATTCAGGAAGGCACATATTGCATGGAACACTGGGTGTTATACACAAACAATGAATCATGGAACAGTACATCCCAAACTAATGATGTACTGTATGGTGACTAACATAATAAAAATTAATTAATTAAAAGCTTCTGCTGAAGAATGAATGGGTCAACCAGGAAATGAAACAGGAATTTAAACAATTCCTGCAAATCAATGAAAATGAAAACTCATCAGTTCAGAACCTATGGGATACAGCAAAGGCAGTCCTTAGAGGACAGTACATAGCTATCCAAGCCTCTCTCAAAAAATTAGAAAAATTCCAAATGCACAAGCTAACCTTACACCTAAAGGATCTGGAGAAAGAACAGCAAATAAAGCCTAAGCCAGCAGGAGAAGAGAAACAATAAAGGTTAGAGCAGGAATCAATGAAATAGAAACCAGAACAATAGAACAGTTCAATGAAACTAGAAGCGTTCTTTGAAAGAATTAATAAAATCGATAAACCTGTGGCCAGACTTCTCCAAGAGAAAAGAGAAAGGACCCAGATTAATAAAATCATGAATGAAAGGGGAGAAATCACGATCAATACCGAGGAAATAGTGACAATTAGTAGCAGGTATATGCCAACAAACGAGGCATTGTGGAAGAAATGGATGCATTCTTGCACACTTATAAACTACCAAGACTGAAACAGGAAGAACTAGATAATCTGAACAGACCAACAACCACCAGCAAGGAATTGAAGCAGCAATCAAAAACCTCCCAAAAACAGGAGTCCAGGGCCAGATGGCTTCCCAGAATAATTCTACCGAATATTTAAAGAAGAAATCATACCTATTCTACTGAAGGTGTTCCAAAAAATAGAAATGGAAGGAAAACTTCCAAACTCATTCTGTGGAGCCAGCATTACCTTGATCCCAAAACCAAAGACCCCATTAAGAAGGAGAATTACATACCAATATCCCTGATGAACGTGGATGCCAAAAACTCAACAAAATCCTAGCCAATAGGATCCAACAGTACATTAAAAGGATTATTCACCATGACCAGGTGGGAATTATTCCTGGGATGCAAGGTGGTTCAACATTCTCAAATCAATCAGTGTGAGAGAACACAGTAATAAAAGACAAGAACCATATGAGCATCTCAATGGATGCAGAAAAACTATTTGACAAAATACAGCATCCTTTCCTGATTAAAACTCTTCAAAGTGTAGGGATAGAGGGAACATACCTCAATATCATAAAAGCCATCTATGAAAAGCCCACAGCGAATATCATTCTCCATGGGGAAAAACTGAGAGCTTTTCCCCTAAGGTCAGGAACACATCAGGGAATGCCCACTCCCTCCACTACTGTTCACCATAGTACTAGAAGTCCTAGCCTCAGCAATCAGACAACAAAAAGAAATAAAAGGCATTCAAATTCGCAATGAAGAAGTCAAACTCTCTCTCTCTCTTCACAGATTACCTGATACTTTATGTGGAAAACCCAAAAGACTGCACCCCCAAATAGTTAGAGAGACTCTGGACTCTGGGAAACAAACAGAGGGTTGTGGAAAGGCAGGGGTGTGGGAGGATGGGGTAACCGGGTAATGGACATTACAGAGGGTATGTGTGGTGATGAGCACTGGGTGTTATATGTAACTAATGAATTGCTGAACACTACATCAACAGCTAATGATGTACTATATGTTGGCTAATTGAATATAATAAAAATATAGAAATCAAAATCACAATGAAATACCACCTCACACCAGTCATAATGGCTAAAATTCACAAGTCAGGAAACAACAAATGTTGGCAAGGATGTGGAGAAAGTGGAACCCTCATACACTGTTGGTGCAAGCTGGTACAGCCAGTCTGGGAAACAGTATGGACGTTCCTCCAGAAGTTAAAAAAAGAGCTACCTTATGCCCAGCAAGCAATTGCACTACTACATATTTACCCTAAAAATGCAAATGGATTGATCCGAAGGGCACATGCATTCATAGAAGCAATGTCCACAATAGCCAACTGTGAAAAGAGCTGAGATGTCCATTAACAGATGAATGGATAAAGAAGATGTGGAGTGTGTGTGTGTGTGTGTGTGTGTGTGTGTGTGTGTGTTTACTCAGCCAGCAGAAAGGATAAACACTTAACAATTTAATCGATGTGGACGGAATTGGAGGGTATTATGCCGAGTGAAATATGTCAAACAGAGAAAGACAATTATCATACGGTTACATTCATATGTGGAATATAAGAAACAGAGCAGAGGATCATAGGGCAAAGGAGGGAAAACCAAATGGGAGGTACTAGAGAGGGAGACAAACCATGGAAGACTCTTAACTATAGGAAACAATCTGAGTATTGCAAGAGGGGGATGGGGGGACGGAGTAATTTGGTGATAGGCATAAAGGAGGACACCTCATGGGATGAGCACTGGGTGTTATATGCAACCGTCCTCCCAACCGTTGACCGGCGGAAGCTGAAGCACGGTTTCCCCAGCGTGTTGTGCCTTCGAGCGAGGTGCCTGGAACAGAGACCTCCACGGACACATAGGAGACCTAGGTATCCAGGCAGGCACACAAGTGGACCTAGGCATCCAGGCAGGCGCTTTGGAGTAAAGGCGCACAGGGGGCAGACGACTTAGCTTCACGAAAGTGGAGTTGATTCAAGAGGCGCCTTGGGCCCATGCTTCTTTCTCCCTTCGAGGTCTGCTGGGCCCCACTCCCCAGGCGGGCACACAAGCACCATTGAATAATGTGGCCACCCTCCGGGGAGGCGACCTGAAGCTGAAGCTGTGCTCTGGCACAAGGCTTCCTCCCTCAGAGCGGTCGAAGTTGGCTAAGGCACGCTTTCTCTCCACTGTTGTGGCTTCGAGTCAGTACGCTGGCAATTAGATTTGCAGGCAAGAGTAGGGCCGCAGTGCTGGCTTCATGAAACAAGTGGGGAGCCGTGTTCTGCCTTCTGCCACGGCCTCTCACTCAGAAGATGGGTATTGTATTCGCTAGCAGTGCTCGCCCACATGCACACAGCAAGATACTTCCACCCTCAGGAAAGGCTCTTCAGGCTGAAGCACGTTCTCTCCACGGCGTGGTTCCTTGGCGTTTGGTGGTGGCGGAGGCCTTTTCCTCCTTCGGGTTTACTTAGGGAAGTCGTTCTCAGGGCTCTCAGCCCCAGTACACAGGCTACCGCGTCCTCCCAGCCGCTGACCGGCGGAAGCTGAAGCACGGTTTCTCCACCGTGTTGTGCCTTCGAGGGAGGTGCCTGGAATGGAGGCCTGCACGCACACATACCAGAGGAGGGCTGGCTTCAGGAACTAGAGCTGAGGCGAGCAGTGCCTCTGCACGAAGCCGTTTCTCTCGCCCGGGCGTTTAGGGGAATCGATTCCCAGGCTCTCACGCACACCCATTGAAAGGGTTTCCACCATCGGCAGGGGTGATGCTGTCTACCACATGGCCCCTGTACCCCGCGGTTAACACCTGCCGCTAGGTAACGCTACAGCTCGGATTCTTCGTGGTGGTGGCCGGGGCCCTAGGCATCCAGGCAGGCACACAAGTGAACGGCGGTGCTTAACCTAGAACAAGGGCTGAGCCGAGGGCAACCTTCCTCACAAGCCGCTTCCCCAGTCAGAGTTACGTTCAGGACGCATTTCTCCTGCTCTCACACAGACACACAGCAGATGATGTTTGCACTCGGGAAAGGGCATCCTCGGCCGAGGCGCAGGGGTCTCGATTCCTCGGGTTGCTTTCCGCTGGGCGGGTGGCGCTTCGGACTAACTGCACACAAGGGGCAGACGACCTAGCTTCACGAAAGCGAGGTTGAGTCGAGAGGCGCCTTGGGTCCATGCTTCTTTCGCCCTTGGAGTTCTGCTGGGGGGCACTCCCCAGGCAGGTACAAAAACAACGTTGAAAAACGTGGCCACCCTCCGGGGAGGCGACGTGAAGCTGCAGCCGGGCTCCGGCACAGGCTCGTTTCTTGCATGTCAGTGGTGAGCACTGAGCTTTGCCAACACACGTGGGACAATTTAGTGTCAGGAGCCTCAGGGAGCGGGTGCTGAGCCGAGAGGTGCCTTCTGCTACAGGCCTCTTTCGCCGTCGCTCTGCCGCCTGGAACCCGTTCCCCGGGCTCTCGCGCATGGTACACTGTACATGGCTTCCGCCCTCAGAGCGGTGGACGGTGGCTAAGGCACGCTTTCTCTCCACTGTTGTTGCTTCTAGTCGGTACGCTGGCAATTAGATTTGCAGGCAAGAGTGGGGCTGCAGTCCTGCCTTCATGATTCAATTTGGAAGCCGTGTTCTGTCTTGTGCCGCGGCCTGACTCTCAGAAGATGGGTTTTGGACTCGCTGGCAGTGCTCGCCCGCATGCACCCATCAAGGTACTTCCACCCTCAGGAACGGCTTTCTGGCTGAAGCACGGACTCTCCGCAGTGTGATTCCTTCGGGTTAGGTGGTATGCGTTCGGCCTGCACGCAGAGACGGGGGCAACGGTACTGGCTCCGGAGCTAAGAGCCGAGTTCGAGAGGGGTCTTCGGCGGCCCTGGCCATTTCCTCCCTCGGGTATACGTAGGGAAGCCGTTCCCCTTGCTCTCAGGCCCAGGACACAGGCTCCGGCGTCCTCCCAGCTGGTGAACGGCGGGAGCTGAAGCACGGTTTCTCCTCCGTGTTGTGCCTTCGACTGAGGTGTCTGGAACGGAGACCTCCACGGACACATGCCGGAGGAAGGCTGGCTTCAGAAACTAGAGCTGAGGCGAGCGGTGCCTCTGCATGAAACGTTTCTCTCGCCCGGGGGTTTAGGAGAATCGTTTCCCAGACTCTCACGCACACCCCTTGAAAGAGTTTCCACCCTCCGCACGGGTGATGCTGTCTACCACACGGCCCCTGTACCCCACGGTTAACTCTTGTTGCTAGGTAACGCTGCAGCTCGGATTCCTCATGGTGGTACCCAGGAACCTAGGCATCCAGGCAGGCACACCAGGTACAGCGGTGCTAAGCTCCTAAAACAAGGGGTGAGCCGAGAGCCGCCTTCCTCACAGGCTGCTTCCACTGTCCCAGACACGTTCAGGGCCCATTTCCCTGCTCTCACACAAACACACAGCAGATGACGTTTGCGCTCAGGAAGGGCCTTCTCGGCCGAGGCGTGGGGTCTCCATCTGTCTTGTTGCTTTCGGCTGGGCGGGTGGCGCTTCGGAGTAAACGCACACAGGGGGCAGACGACCTAGCTTCACGAAAGTGGTGTTGATTCGAGAGGCGTCTTGGGCCCATGCTTCTTTCTCCCTTGGAGGTCTGCTGGGCTCCACTCCCCAGGCGGGCACACAAGCACCGTTGAATAATGTGGCCACCCTCCGGGGAGGCGACCTGAAGCTGAAGCTGTGCTCCGGCACACGGCTTCCTCCCTCAGAGCGGTCGAATTTGGCGAAGGCACGCTTTCTCCCCACTGTTGTTGCTTCGAGTCAGTACGCTGGCGATTGGATTTGCAGGCAAGAGTAGGGCCGCAGTGCTGGCTTCATGAAACAAGTGGGGAGTCGTGTTCTGCCTTCTGCCACGGCCTGACTCTCACTCAGAAGATGGGTTTTGGCCTCGCTGGCAGTGCTCGACCACATCACACAGCAAAATGCTTCTACGGTCAGTTACGACTTTATGGCTGAAGCACGGAGTCTCCACAGTGTGGTTCCTTGGCGTTCGGTGGTGGCGCGGCCTTTTCCGCCCTCGGGTTTACTTAGGGAAGTCGTTCTCAGGGCTCTCAGCCCCAGTACACAGGCTACCGCGTCCTCCCAGCCGGTGACGGGCGGAAGCTGAAGCACGGTTTCTCCACCATGTTGTGCCTTCGAGGGAGGTGCCTGGAACGGAGGCCTCCACGCACACATTCCAGAGGAGGGTTGGCTTCGGGAACTAGAGCTGAGGCGAGCAGTGCCTCTGCACGAAGCCGTTTCTCTCGCCCGGGCGCTTAGGGGAATCGATTGCCAGGCTTTCACGCACACCGCTTGAAAGCGTTTCCACCCTCCGCAGGGGGGATGCTGGCTACCACACGGCCCCTGTACCCCGCGATTAACACCTGCCGCTCGGTAACGCTACAGCTCGGATCTTCGTGGTGGTGGCCGGGGACCTAGGCATCCAAGCAGGCACACAAGTGGACGGCGGTGATAACCTAAATCAAGGGGTGAGCCGAGAGCAACCTTCCTCACAAGCTGCTTCCCCATTCAGAGTTACGTTCAGGGCCCATTTCTCCTGCTCTCACAGAAACACACAGCAGATGATGTTTGCGCTCGGGAAGGGCCTCCTCGGCCGAGGCGCGGCGTCTCGATCCGTCTGGTTGCGTTGTGCTGGGCGGGTGGCGCTTCGGACTAAACGCACACAAGGGGCAGACGACCTAGCTTCGCGAAAGCGGGGTTGAGTCGAGAGGCGCCTTGGGTCCATGCTTCTTTTGCCCTTGGAGTTCGACTGGGGGGCACTCCCCAGGCGGGTACAAAAGCACCATTGAAAAACGTGGCCACCCTCCGGGGAGGCGACGTGAAGCTGCAGCCGGGCTCATTATTCAACGGTGCTTGTGTGCCCGCCTGGGGAGTGGGGCCCAGCAGACCTCCAAGGGAGAATGAAGCATGGGCCCAAGACGCCTCTCGAATCAACACCACTTTCCTGAAGCTAGGTCGTCTGCCCCCTGTGTGCGTTTACTCCGAAGCGCCACCCGCCCAGCCGACAGCAACAAGACGGATGGAGACCCCCACGCCTCGGCCGAGAAGGCCCTTCCTGAGCGCAAACGTCATCTGCTGTGTGTTTGTGTGAGAGCAGGGAAATGGGCCCTGAACGTGTCTCGGACAGTGGAAGCAGCCTGTGAGGAAGGCTGCTCTCGGCTCACCCCTTGTTTTAGGAGCTTAGCACCGCTGGACCCTGTGTGCCTGCCTCGATGCATACGTTCCCGGGTACCACCATGAAGAATCCGAGCTGCAGCGTTACCTAGCGGCAAGTGTTAACCGTGGGGTACAGGGGCCGTGTGGTAGACAGCATCACCCGTGCGGAGGGTGGAAACCCTTTCAAGGGGTGTGCGTGAGAGTCTGGGAAACGATTCTCCTAAACCCCCGGGCGAGAGAAACGTTTCATGCAGAGGCACCGCTCGCCTCAGCTCTAGTTTCTGAAGCCAGCCTTCCTCCGGCATGTGTCCGTGGAGGTCTCCGTTCCAGACACCTCAGTCGAAGGCACAACACGGAGGAGAAACCGTGCTTCAGCTCCCGCCGTTCACCAGCTGGGAGGACGCCGGAGCCTGTGTCCTGGGCCTGAGAGCAAGGGGAAAGGCTTCCCTACGTATACCCGAGGGAGGAAAAGGCCAGGGCCGCCGAAGACCCCTCTCGAACTCGGCTCTTAGCTCCGGAGCCAGTACCGTTGCCCCCGTCTCTGCGTGCAGGCCGAACGCATACCACCTAACCCGAAGGAATCACACTGTGGAGAGTACTTGCTTCAGCCATAAAGTCGTTCCTGACGGTGGAAGCATCTTGCTCTGGGCTTGCGGGCGAGCACTGCCAGCGAGTCCAAAAGCCATCTTCTGAGTGAGAGTCAGGCCGCGGCACAAGACAGAACACGGCTTCCAAATTGAATCATGAAGGCAGGACTGCAGCCCCACTCTTGCCTGCAAATCTAATTGCCAGCGTACCGACTAGAAGCAACAACAGTGGCGAGAAAGCGTGCCCTAGCCACCGTCCACCGCTCTGAGGGCGGAAGCCGTGTACAGTGTACCGTGCGCGAGAGCCCGGGGAACGGGTTCCAGGCGGCAGAGCGACGGCGAAAGAGGCCTGTAGCAGAAGGCACCTCTCGGCTCAGCACCTGCTCCCTGAGGCTCCCGATACTAAATTGCCCCACGAGTGTTTGCAACGCTCAGTGCTCACCACTGACGTGGAAGAAACTAGCCTGTGCCGGAGCCCGGCTGCAGCTTCACGTCGCCTCCCCGGAGGGTGGCCACGATTTTCAACGGTGCTTTTGGACCCGCCTGGGGAGTGCCCCCCAGCAGAACTCCACGGGCGAAAGAAGCATGGACCCACGGGGCCTCTCGACTCAACCCCGTTTCCGGGTAGCCAGGTCGTCTGCCCCTTGTGTGCGTTTAGTCCGAAGCGCCACCCGCCCAGCGCAGAGCAACAAGATGGATCGGATCCCCCACGCCTCGGCTGAGGAAACCCTTCCCGAGCGCAAACGTCATCTGCTGTGTGTTTGTGGGAGAGCAGGAGAAACGGGCCCTGAACGTAACTCTGACTGGGGAAGCAGCTTGTGAGGAAGGTTGCTCTCGGCTCAGCCCTTGTTTTAGGTTGGCATCGCCATCCACTTGTGTGCCAGCCTGGATGCCTAGGTCCCCAGCCACCACCACGAAGAATCCGAGCTGTAGCGTTACCTAGCGGCAGGTGTTAAACGCGGGGTACAGGGGCCGTGTGGTAGACAGCATCCCCCCTGCGGAGGGTGGAAACCCTTTCAAGGGCTGTGCGTGAGAGCCTGGGAAACAATTCCCTAAAAGCACGGGCGAGAGAAACGGCTTCGTGCAGAGGCAGTGCGCGCCTCAGCTGTAGTTCCCGAAGCCAGCCTTCCTCCGGCATGTGTGTGTGGAGGCCTCCCTTCCAGGCACCTCCCTCGAAGGCACAACACGGTGGAGAAACCGTGCTTCAGCTTCCGCCGGTCACCGGCTGGGAGGACGCGGTTGCCTGTGTACTGGGGCTGAGAGCCCTGAGAACGACTTTCCTAAGTAAACCCGAGGGCGGAAAAGGCCGCCGCCACCACCAAACGCCAAGGAACCACACTGAGGAGAGAACGTGCTTCAGCCTGAGGAGCCTTTCCTGAGGGTGGAAGTATCTTGCTGTGTGCATGTGGGCGAGCACTGCCAGCGAATGCAATACCCATCTTCTGCGTGAGAGGCCGTGGCAGAAGGCAGAACACGGCTCCCCACTTGTTTCATGAAGCCAGCACTGCGGCCCTACTCTTGCCTGCAAATCTAATTGCCAGCGTACTGACTTGAAGCCACAACAGTGGAGAGAAAGCGTGCCTTATCCAACTTCGACCGCTCTGAGGGAGGAAGCCGTGTGCCGGAGCACAGCTTCAGGTTCAGGTCGCCTCCCCGGAGGGTGGGCACATTATTCAATGGTGCTTGTGTGCCCGCCTGGGGAGTGGGGCCCAGAAGACCTCTAAGGGAGAGAGAAGCATGGGCCCAGGCGCCTCTCGAATCAACTCCACTTTCGTGAAGCTAGGACGTCTGCCCACTGTGTGCGTTTACTCCGAAGCGCCACCCGCCCAGCGCAAAGCAACAAGACGGATGGAGACCCCAGCGCCCCGGCCGAGAAGGCCCTTCCTTAGCGCGAAGGTCATCTGCTGTTTGTTTGTGTGAGAGCAGGGAAATGGGCCCTGAACGTGGCTCGGACAGGGGAAGCGGCCTGTGAGGAAGGCTGCTCTCGGCTCACCCTTTGTTTTAGGAGGTTAGCACCGCCGTACCCTGTGTGCCTGCCAGGATGCCCAGGTCCCCGGCCACCACCACGAAGAATCCGAGCTGTAGCGTTACCGAGCGGCAGGTGTTAGGTGTTACAGCCCTTAGATTTGCAGGCAAGAGTGGGGCTGCAGTCCTGGCTTCATGATTCAATTTGGGAGCTGTGTTCTGCCTTCTGCCGTGGCCTGTCTCTCACTCAGAAGATGGGTTTTGGACTCGCTGGCAGTGTTCGCCCACATGCACACAGCAAGATGCTTCCACTGTCAGGAACGACTTTATGGCTGAAGCACGGACTCTCCACCTTGTGGTTCCTTCGAGTCAGGTGGTATGAGTTCGGCCTGCACGCACAGACGGGGGCAACGGTACTGGCTCCGGAAACAAGAGCCGAGTCGAGAGAGGTCTTCGGCGGCCCCGGCCTTTTCGTCCCTCGGGTTTACGTAGGGAAGTCGTTCCCCGTGCTCTGAGCCCCAGTACACAGATTACCGGGTCCTCCCAGCCGGTGACCGGCGGGAGCTGAAGTACGGTTTCTCCACCGTGTTGTGCCTTCGAGCGTGGTGCCTGGAACAGAGCCCTCCACGGACACATGCCGGAGGAGGGCTGGCTTCGCGAAGCTAGAGCTGAGGCGAGCGGTGCCTCTGCACGAAGCCGTTTCTCTCGCCCGGGGGTTTAGGGGAATCGTTTCCCAGGCTCTCACGCACACCCCCTGAAAGGGTTTCCACCCTCCGCAGGCGTGATGCTGTCTAACACTCGTCCCCTCTAGCCTGCGGTTAACACCTGCCGCTCGGTAACGCCACAGCTCGGATTCTTCGTTGTGGTGGCCGGACCTGGGCATCCTGGCAGGCACACAGGGTACGGCGGTGCTAACCTCCTAAAACAAGGGGTGAGCCGAGAGCAACCTTCCTCACAGGCCGCTTCCCCTGTCCGAGCCACGTTCAGGGCCCATTTCCCTGCTCTCACACAAACACACAGCAGATGACGTTTGCGCTCAGGAAGGGCCTTCTCGGCCGAGGCGCGGGGTCTCCAGCCTCTTGCTGCTTTGCGCTGGGCGGGTGGTGCTTCGGACTAAACGCACACAGGGGGCAGACGACCTAGCTTCACGAAAGTGGAGTTGATTCGAGAGGCGCCTTGGGGCCATGCTTCTTTCTCTCTTGGAGGTCTGCTGGGCCCCACTCGCCAGGCGGGCACACAAGCACCGTTGAGTAAAGTGGCCACCCTCCAGGGAGGGGACCTGAAGCTGAAGCTGTGCTCCGGCACACGGCTTCCTCCCTCAGAGCGGTCGAATTTGGCGAAAGCACGCTTTCTCTCCACTGTTGTGGCTTCGAGTCAGTACGCTGGCAATTGGATTTGCAGACAAGAGTAGGGCCGCAGTTCTGGCTTCATGAAAAAAGTGGGGAGTCGTGTTCTGCCTTCTGCCGCGGCCTCTCAATCAGAAGATGGGTATTGCATTCGCTGGCAGTCCTCGCCCACATGCACACAGCAAGATAATTCCACCCTCAGGAAAGGCTCTTCAGGGTGAAGCACATTTCTCTCCACAGTGTGGTTCCTTCGCGTTTGGTGGTGGCGGCGGCCTTTTCCTCCGTCGGGTTTACTTAGGGAAGTCGTTCTCAGGGCTCTCAGCCCCAGTACACAGGCTACGGCGTCCTCCCAGCCGGTGACCGGCGGAAGCTGAAGCACGGTTTCTCCACCGTGTTGTGCCTTCGAGGGAGGTGCCTGGAAGGGAGGCCTCCACACACACAGGCCGGAGGAGGGCTGGCTTCGGGAACTACAGCTGAGGCGAGTAGTGCCCCTGCACGAAGCCGTTTCTCTAGCCCGGGCGTTTGGGGGAATCTATTCCCAGGCTCTCACGCACACCCTTTGAAAGGGTTTCAACCCTCCGCCGGGGTGATGCTCTCTACCACACGGCACCTGTACCCCGCGATTAACTCCTGCCACTATGTAATGCTACACCTCGGAATCTTCGTGGTGGTGGCCGGGGACCTAGGCATCCAGGCAGGCACACAAGTGGACGGCGGTGCTAACCTAAAACAAGGGGTGAGCCGAGAGCAACCTTCCTCACAAGCCGCTTTCCCAGTCAGAGTTACGTTCAGGACCCATTTCTCTTGCTCTCACACAAACACACAGCAGATGACGTTTACGCTTCTGCTGTGTGTTTGTGTGAGAGCAAGAGAATGCTTCCATCGTTAGGGACGACTTTATGGCTGAAGCCCGGACTCTCCACAGTGTGGTTCCGTCGAGTCAGGTGCTATGAGTTCGACCTGCACGCACAGACGGGGGCAACGGTACTGGCTCCGGAAACAAGAGCCGAGTCGAGAGGGTTCCTCGGAGGCGGCAGCCTTTTCCTCCCTTGGGTTTACGTAGGGAAGCCGGTCCCCGTGTTCTCAGCCCCACGACACAGGCTACCGCCTCCTCCCAGCCGGTGACTGGCAGGATCTGAAGCACGGGTTCTCCACCGTGTTGTGCCTCCGAGGGAGGTGCCTGGAACGGAGGCCTCCACGCACACATGCCGGAGGAAGGCTGGCTTCCCGAACCTACAGCTTAGGTGAGCGGTGCCTCTGCACGAAGCCGTTTCTCTCGCCCGGGGCTTTGGGGGAATCATTTCCAGGCTCTCATTCACACCCACTGAAAAAGTTTCCCCCCTCCGCAGGGGTGATGCTGTCTACCACACGGCCCCTCTACCCCGCTGTTAACACCTGCCGCTCGGTAACGCTACAGCTCGGATTCTCTGTGGTGGTGCTGGGGACCTGGGCATCCAGGCAGGCACAGTGGTTACAGCGGTGCTAACCTCCTAAATCAAGGGGTGAGCCGCGAGCAGCCTTCCTCTCAGGCCGCTTCCCCTGTCAGAGACACGTTCAGGGCCCATTTCCCTGCTCTCACACAAACACACAGCAGATGACGTTTGCGCTCAGGAAGGGCCTTCTCTGCCGAGGCGCGGGAGTCTCGAACCATCTTGTTGCTTTGCGCCGGGCGGGTGGCGCCTCGGAGTAAACGCCCACAGGACCAGACGACCTAGCTTCACGAAAGCAGAGTTGAGTCGAGAGGCGCCTTGGGCCCATGCTTCTTTCTCCCTTGGAGTTCTGTTGGGGCCCACTGCCCAGGCAGGCACACAAGCACCGTTGATAAAAGAAAGAGATTAGTTCTACTGTTCTGTTTAACTCAGTATATCCAAATTATTAACCACACTTCAGGTGTAGTTGTTGCATGCAGCTAATGGCTACCTTACGCGATAGTACACTTGTAGTGGATTCCAAAGTCCTGTTTAGAGTGTTAAATGGAGGTTTCAGTTACAGTGAATTTGTTTCTCAGGCCCAGATCCCAGCCCCTCTGTAGTGAAGTATCTTAAGAACAACTGTCATTTAGAAGAATAGCTCTTCTTTTTTTTTTTTAAAAGATTTTATTTATTTATTTGAGAGAGAGCATGAGAGATACAGAGCACGAGAGGGAAGAGGGTCAGAGGGAGCAGACTCCCTGCTGAGCAGGGAGCCTGATGTGGGACTCGATCCCGGGACTCCAGGAGCATGGCCTGAGCTGAAGGCAGTCGCTTAACCAACTGAGCCACCCAGGCTCCCTAGAAGAATAGCTCTTCTGACAGATTACTCCCTGGAGCTTCAGAGCAGGGCCAGAAGTTTCAAGAAAGGCACAGGTCCTGAATTGCTCCACCAGAAGCAGTTCTTGATTCCTGTATAGCATGAGTCAGACTTAGTGACTGCACGCAGAAGCCATCACAGACTGTGTGACAGTGGGCACTTGACCAGCTTGCAGAAGGTGGTGAGCAGGGGTTGAGAGGGATGGGTGACTGTCAGGCTGTACAGGAAAAGGCACTTCACTGGGTGGTTGGTAAGGACATGATGCCCAGGGAAGGTATAACCAGGCAGAACTAATGAAATTCTAAATAGCACCCAGTTTCCTTCATTCCCCCTCATTCTTTCCAGATTCTGAGCTGCCCTCATACCATGTCCATCACAACATGTGGCATCTGGAGTTATGCTGATGCTCCCTCCTTCCTGAGTGTAGGGAATGACGAAAGGATAGTAGAAGGAAAGTTTTCTATATTAGACACTTTTGGAAGCTCAAAATATTGGGCCTGAAATGAATGATTTTTGAAAAGACACCCAGGGCAGAATTAAGAACTTAAGCACAGTGCTGTTTACTTACACAGGTAAGTACTATCGGCATCTTACTAAAATCTGTTTCAGGATTTGCAACCAAGTAAGAACAAAAAGTTAGAAAAAATATTTCTTGCATAAAGCATCCCATCTTTATTTTGAAGTTTTCTGGGGAAGCTCTAACTCAAGGTGTAAAGACAACACAAATTTGATTAACAATCCCATCTGAGTAGGTTTTTTTAAACAACATTAGTTTAAATGAAGGTAGAAGGTTTTACCTTGTATACCTGAATTTGTTTAACCAATATCCTCTTGTTTTATTTTGTGTTTTTTGTTGTTGTTCTTACTTAGAAGGGGACATAAATTGTTAAGTCATCGACTTCTGAGTTTCACAGCAGTGAAAATGCAAGGTTAAGCCTGTGTCACCATATCGCAGATGCGTTTGTTCAGGTAATACCTCTGTGTGGTCCTTCTTGTTCCCTTTCAAGAATGTCAAAAGGATATTTTTCTATAGGGAAACCTTTTTTCCAGCTGATGTTATGAAATTTTTAGGTAAATAAAAATAGTTGTAAGGCAGACCAGGTTTCTCATGATGCTATTTCTCCTTCCTCTTTCCCAGCTGAACCTTTTCATTTCTTCACATTCTTCAAGGAGCTGCAGAAATGTACCTGAAGCCTTTAGGAAGCAAAATGTTTGTGTTGTTACTTTCCCATGGGATACTTCAAATGAGCACGTTTATTTTGCTGCTCTTGTTGCTGTATCTTGCTCCACCTTTGGAAGCCAAAAAGTGCATGGAGCCGGTATATGTATATACCTTCAATTGTCATGTTTACAGGGTATTGCACCGCCAAACCTGAGATGATCTTCAAGTTGGAGCAAGGAGAAGAGCCCTGGTCCTTAGAGGAAGAATTCCTAAACCAGAGATACCCAGGTGGGTGAGCACTGACAGAAGGAAACACTTGGGATAGTTAAACTTTTAGGGGAATACCTTTGAAAGTTTTGTTTGGTTGGTTGGTTGGTTGTTTTACCCTTTTAAACAGCTCCGTTGAAATACTATTTACATATCGTACAATCCACCCATTTAAAGGGTACAATTTAGTGGCTTTTCACATATTCACAGATATGTGTAAATATCACCACAGTTCATTTTCATTACCTCAGAAAGAAACCTCATACCCTCTAGTTATTACCCCCTATCCTCCTGTCCGCTACAGCCCAGCGATCACTAATCTACTTTCTGTCTTTATAGATGTGCCTATTGCAGACAATTCATGTAAATGCAGTCACACCTTATATGGTCTTTTATGATTGGTTTCTTTCACATAGGATTATAAGATTCATGTGTATCAGTACTTCATCCTTTGTATGGAAAATAATGTCTCATTGTATGTATTTGCCACATTTGTTTGTCCATTCTTCACTCAGTTGACGTTTAGGATTCTACCTTTTGGCTATTGAGTAATGCTGATAGAAACATTGATTTCCAAGATTTTGCATGGATTTTTTTTTTTTTTTTGGACATAACGCTTTTTTTCCTCTTACTGAGTTACACTTGATTCTAACTGCTGGGTTATGGGGTAAGTGTTTCAAGAATTTCCATACTATTTTCCACAGTGCCTGCCTATTTTTCATTCCTAACGACAGCATATGAGAGTTCTAATTTTTCCACATCTTTACCAACACTTGTTATTATCTGACTTTTTTATTCTAGCCATCCTCGTAGATGTGAAGTGGTATATCATTGAAGTGTTGATGTGCATTTCTGTACTAGGCATTTGGCCTGCCATGATAAATACCATAGTCTGGGTGGCCTAAACAGCAGAAATTTATTTCTTATACTTCTGGAAGCTGAAAGCCCAATATCAAGGTGCCAACATGATTAATTTCTGGTGAAGCTTCTTTCTGGCTTGCAGATGACTGCCTTCTGACTGTGCCCTCTTATGGCCTTTTCTCTGTGCTTTCATGGAGAGAGAACTGTGATGTCTCTTTCTATTCTGTCAAAGATACCAAGCCTATAGGAATTTGAGCCCCACCCTTATGAACTCATTTACCCTTAATTTCCCCAAAGGCCTTACCACCAAATAGAGTTACATTGAGGGTCAGGGCTTCAACATACGAATTTGGGGGGAGATATAATTCAGTCCATAACAGTTTACTTGGTCACTAGTGATGTCAAGCATTTTTTCATGTGCTTATTGGTATTTTTGTGTAAACTGGTAAATTCAGGAACTTCAAAAATTATAGTTTCAGTATAATTCTTAGAGCAAAAGAGCAAAATCACCCTAAGTGTGTTTGCTAGAGTTTTTGTTGTGAAGCTATTCAACCAGACAGCAGAATTTTTAGATTAAGCATATTTCCCAGTCATTAGATGTAAATGATTTGATCGTATTGGTTGGCTAAAAAAGATACCCCAAAATAAGTATGTTTGAAAGATTGCAATAAAAAAATAGTAAAGTTATTAAGTAAAAAACAAAATAATTTAGAGTTTCATGTTATTCAGGCTTGAATTTAGGCAATAAATGCAGTAACTTAGGGGTGCCTGGATGGCTCATCGGAATGTGTCTGCCTTCAACTCAGGTCATCCTCTCAGGGTCCTGGGATTGAACCCCGTGCCAGGATCTCTAATCAGTGGGAGCCTGTTGCTCCCTCTCCCTCTGCCCCACACCTCGCTCGTGCTCTCTCACTCTCTCAAATATAAATAAATAAATAAATAAATAAATAAATAAATAAATAAATGCATTAATTTAAAAGAAGGCCCTCTTTTTACGAGCACAGGTTAAAGTAAACCCTTAAGCATTTGAATGACTGCACCAAACAGTATCATACTAGCTATCATAAAACACAAAATAATGGGGTTCTAAGAAGTTAAAATTCACGAGGATTAGGAGGTAATGTACCTCATCTGATTAAAGATACTATGAACATTAAATAAGTATGCCTATATGGGATGTAAATGATATTTATATTAGAGTGAACCAGGGGCGCCTGGGTGGCTCAGTCAGTTAAGCATCTGCCTCTGGCTTAGGTCACGATCTTAGGGTCCTGGGATGGAGCGCTGTGTTGGGCTCCCTGCTCAGTGGAGAGTTTGCTTCTCCTCCCTCTGCCCCTCCCCCGTGCTCCTCTCCCTCTGTCTCTTGCAAATAAATAAAATCTTAAAAAAAAGTGAACCATATATATGTATTTGTATCCTGAGATCAAAGAACAAGCCTTTTCATGTATTGCATGGAGCACTGGGTGTTATACACAAACAATGAGTCATGGAACTCTACATCAAAAACTAATGTACTGTATGGTGACTAACATAACATAAAAAAAAAAGAAAAAAGGAGAAGCCTTTCAGATTCCCATAGATTAATCATAAGATAGTGAAAACATAATGTTAATCTAGAAAGAAAACCAGTAAGTCCAACAAATTAGAATTGCATAAATAATATTCTCAACATATTTTGATAAATCAAGAAATTAATGAGTACACAAAAAACTCTTAAGATGGATATTTTAAAAATTATCTCTTTTAAACAACGTATGAAAAAGGATATCAAGTCCGAAATTGTGTGACATTTATAAAATAAATGTGCATATTATAAACCTTAGGGTATAGTAGATTAGTGAACAGAGGTAAATTGGTAGTCTAGTAATAAATTAAGCAAGAACAATAACAAAAGTATACTAACACAAGCAGAATTTAAAAGTGGTAATCAACTGGAAGACTGAGAAATTATAGAATGTTTCTTAGGCCAAAAAACAGTAAAATGGATGAAATTTTAGCTAACCCTAACAAAGACAAAAGAAGCACTTATAGAATACAAAATTATAAATATTTAATGCAGTGTCAAAGAAAATCTCATTTATACGAGTGTTGTGGTAGGATTTGCTCTATTACATATGTAAAGCTCTGAGAGGTAAGTAGTATGGAACTGGAAGTGGGATAGTTTAATAAATTAGTGAAACAGAAAAGAAAGCTCAAGGGGAAAAAAACATATACTTCATAGATAATTGGTCTTTTATTTTTAAGATTTTACTTATTTATTTGACAGAGAGAGACACAGCGAGAGAAGGAACACAAGCAGGGGGAGTGGGAGCGGCAGAAGCAAGCTTCCCGCGGAGCGGGGAGCCCAATGCGGGGCTCGATCCCAGGACCCTGAGATCATGACCTGAGCCGAAGGCAGATGCTTAACGACTGAGCCACCCAGGCGCCCCATAGATAATTGGTCTTGATAGATGGCACTAGCCCCACAAAACAGTGGAGAAAGAATCCCAAAGTAACCTTATTGATCTAAATGAAAAATGGGATTCAGGTGGCTTAAAGGCCTGATTTTTCTCAAAGCAAAACTAGAGATATTCTATGGGATAATAAAGAGAATGTGTTTGTGACTCTGCTTGGGGAAGGAATAAGATATAAAAGTATTAACCAGGGGAAAGGTGGAATAAATGTATTCTATTTTACTCTCCACTAATTGCAACTAAATGTATACATGTGTGTGTATCTATACATTTATCTATATCTATATATATGTATAACTGTGTGTATATGTATCAATATACATATGGTAAATATATATAGAATAAATGTAATATTCTGAAAGATTACACAGCAATGAAGGTGAGCTAGGGACCGTGGCACCTGATGAAATACAGGGTGGTTAGTGTTAGGAGAAGGCTGGTGGGGACCCTGACATCTCACCGCTCCTCACTGTTAATGTGGTAGCCTACTCCAACTCCCAAAGATGTCAGTGGAGGTTTAGGGGGGAACATGGACTTCTGTCCATACTTGGCAGTAGTGAAGCTGCATTCCACTTCTTTTGTTGGCATGATTTCAGAGGAGGTTGGCTAAAATTGAATGTAAAAATTCAGTTTATGAGTTTTCTCATAAAGATCATGCATTTGTTGTTCTGTCTAGAAATATCCAAACTCAGAGTAAGACAGATTTATTCATAAGCTTTCTTCTAGAAATTTTTAAATTTCACATTTTACATTTTGAAATTCATTTGGTGTTAGTTCTCATACACAGGATGGGATATGTGTCAAGGTTAATTTTTTGAAAAGGAGAGTCCAGTAATTCTAACACCATTAATTGAAAAGATTATCCTTTCTCTACCGAATAGCATTTCCATTGTTCTTAGAAGATGGATAAATGTATATTTTGTATATGGTACATAAGTTTATGTGTGTGTGTGTATTTGTACTTATATTCTGTACTTTTAACACTGTATGTGGTATCTGTATTTTTTATTCATCTACATATCCATCCTTATGTCAATACCACATTAACTTTATTATTCTAGGTTCTTAATTAGACCTTGAAATCAGTTAATGTGAGTCCACCAGCGTTCTTTATAAATTTTAAAATGAGCTTTTTAAATTTTTTTTAAATTTTATTTTGTTATGTTAATCACCATACATTACATCATTAGTTTTTGATGTAGTGTTCCATGATTCATTGTTTGCATATAACATCCAGTGCTCCGTTCAATACGTGCCCTCTTTAATGCCCATCACCAGGCTAACCAATCAAGTCCAAAATTGTGTGACATTTATAAAATAAATGTGCATATTATAAACCTTAGGGTATAGTAGATTAGTGAACAGAGGTAAATTGGTAGTCTACTAATAAATTAAGCAAGAACAATAACAAAAATATACTCCCCTCTAGAACCCGCAGTTTGTTTCTCAGAGTCCATAAGTCTCTCATGGTTCATCTCCCCCTCTGCTTCCCACCCTTCATTTTTCCCTTCCTACTATCTCCTTTTTTTTTTAAACATATAATGTATTATTTGTTTCAGAGGTACAGATCTGTGATTCAACAGTACTACACAGTTCACAGCGCTCACCATAGCACATACCCTCCCCAGTGTCCCAACCACCCCATCCCTCCCACCCCCCACCACTGCAGCAACACTCAGTTTGTTTCCTGAGATTAAGACTTCTTCATATCAGTGAGATCATATGATACATGTCTTTCTCTGATTGATTGATTTATCGCTCGGCATAATACCCTCTAGTTCCATTCACATCATTGCAAACGGCAAGATTTCATTCCTTTTGATGGCTGTATAATATTCCATTGTATGTATATATACCTATAGGTATGTACACACACACACAACACACACACACACCACATCTTTATCCATTCATCTGTCGATGGCCATCTTGGCTCTTTCCATAGTTTGGCTATCGTGGACATTGCTGCTTTAAACATCGGGGTGCACGTACCCCTTTGGATCCCTACATTTGTATCTTTGGGGTCAATACCCAATAGTGCAATTGCTGGGTCGTATGGTAGCTCTATCTTCAACTTCTTGAAGAGCCTCCGTACTGTTTTCCAGAGTGGCTGTGCCAGCTTGCGTTTCCACCAACAGTGTAGGAGGGTTCCCCGTTCTCCGCATCCCCTCCAACATCTGTCATTTCCTGACTTGTTAATTTTAGCCATTCTGACTGGTGGGAGGTGGTATCTCATTGAGGTTTTGATTTCGATTTCCCTGATGCCGAGAGATGTTCAGCACTTTTTCATATGTCTATTGGCCATTTGGATATCTTCTTTGGAAAAATGTCTTTTCATGTCTTCTGCCCATTTCTTGATTGGATTATTTGTTCTTTGGGTGTTGAGTTTGGTAAGTTCTTTAGAGATTTTGGATACTAGCCCTTTATCTGATATGTCATTTGCAAATACCTACTTCCATTCTGTTGGTTGTCTTTTGGTTTTGTGGACTGTTTCTTTTGCTGTGCAAAAGCTTTTTATCTTGATGAAGTCCCAATAGTTCATTTTTGCCCTTGCTTCCCTTACCTTTGGCATTGTTTCTAGGAAGGAGTTGCTGCGGCTGAGGTCGAAGAGGTTGCTGCCTGTGTGCTTTAGGATTTTGATGGACTCCTGTCTCACATTTAGGTCTTTAACCATTTTGAGTCTATTTTTGTGTGTGGTGTAAGGAAATGGTCCAGTTTCATTCTTCTGCATGTGGCTGTCCAATTTTCCCAACACCATTTGTTGAAGAGACTGTCTTTTTTCCGTTGGACATTCTTTCCTGCTTTGTCGATGATTAGTTGACCATAGAGCTGAGGGCCCGTTTCCGGGCTCTCTATTCTGTTCCATTGATCTATATGTCTGTTTTTCTGCCAGTACCATACTGTCTTGATGATGACAGCTTTGTAATGGAGCTTGAAATCCAGAATTGTGATGCCACCAGCTTTGCTTTTCTTTTTCAACATTCCTCTGGCTATTCAGGGTCTTTTCTGGTTCCATACAGATTTCAGGATTATTTGTTCCATCTCTTTGAAAAAAGTGGATGGTTTTTTGATGGGGATTGCATTGAATGTGTAGATTGCTCTAGGTAGCATTGACATCTTTACGATGTTTGTTCTTCCAATCCATGAGCATGGAACGTTTTTGCATTTCCTTGTGTCTTCCTCAATTTCTTTCCTGAGTATTTTATAGTTTTCCGAGTACAGATTCTTTGCCTCTTTGGTTAGATTTATTCCCAGGTATCTTATGATTTTGGGTGTAATTGTAAATGGGATCGACTCCTTAATTTGTCTCTCTTTTGTCTTGTTGTTGGTGTATAGGAATGCCACTGATTTCTGTGCATTGATTTTATATCCTGCCACTTTACTGAATTCCTGTATGAGTTCTAGCAGTTTTGGGGTGGAGAGGCTTTTGGGTTTTCCACATAAAGTATCATATCATCTGCAAAGAGTGAGAGCTTGACTTCTTCGCCAATTTGGATGCCTTTGATTTCTTTTTGTTGTCTGATTGCTGTGGCTAGGACTTCTGATACTATGTTGAATAGCAGTGGTGATAATGGACATCCCTGCTGTGTTCCTGACCTTAGGGGGAAAGCTCTCGGTTTTTCCCCATTGAGAATGATATTCACTGTGCGTTTTTCGTAGATGGCTTTTATGATATCGAGGTATATACCCTCTATCCCTAACTCTGAAGAGTTTTGATCAAGAAAGGATGCTGTCCTTTGTCAGAAGTTTTTTCTGCATCTATTGAGAGGATCATATGGTTCTTGTTCTTTCTTTTATTAATGTATCACACTGATTTGCGGATGTTGAGCCAACCTTGCAGCCCAGGGATAAATCCCACTTGGTCGTGGTGTGAATAATCCTTTTAATGTACCGTTGGAGCCTATTGGCTAGTATTTTGGTGAGAATTTTGGCATCCATGTTCATCAGGGATATTGGTCTGTAATTTCCATTTTTGATGGGGTCTTTGGTTTGGGGATCAGGGTAATGGTGGCCTCATTAAACGAGTTTGGAAGTTTTCCTTCCATTTCTATTTTCTGGAACAGTTTCAGAAGAATAGGTATTAATTCTTCTTGAAATGTTTGTAGAATTCCTTTGGGAAGCCATTTGGCCCTGGGCCTTTGTTTGTTGGGAGATTTTTTATTACTTTTTCAAATAGAAATGGATCAGATGCATTCAGAGATGGAAATACAGATGAGTAGCAGAGCAAAGATGGCATGTGGATATGAAATTGGAGCTCCGAATTTATTTCTGAGTTTTGGGAGCCATATCAGAGTGTCAGACAAACTGTACTGCTTTAAAGGTTGGGGTTGGTGAGAAGATTAAGCAAACTGATACCTCATAGAATGTTAAAACTTTTTTTTAAGATTTTATTTATTTGAGAGAAAGACTGCATGCGCATGAGCACGGGGGAGGGGCAGAGGGAGAGAGAGAGAAGCAGACTCCCTGATGAGCAGGGAGCCCGATGCGGGACTCGATCCCAGGACCCTGGGATCATGACCTGAGCTGAAGGCAAGAAGAGACTTAACCGACTGAGCCAGGCACCCAGGTGCCCAGAATGTTAAAATATTTGAAGATAAAAAAGATCTTTATTTTTCGAGTAGGTGATTTAGTTAACAACTTTTCAGTAATTACTCTAAAATAATATAGAACATTATCTCTACTTGTTCTTCAATAAAAGTAGAAGATGTAATGCCAAATGTGAACTTGGTCCCTTCCGTTTTCCAGAAACTCAAACACAGGGGTTGAATTAGACATTCTTTTCTGTTGAATCAGCTGAATTAAAATTACTTTCCATAAATATTTTGAGTACCCAAGATATTCAGGTTGCTCAGCAGTTTAAAACTGTGTTCTCTTTGAAACGTTTCGACACTTTCTATCCACACTTCAAACCTCTGCATGATGCTTTGGCTTCTCTCCCCACTCGCCTGTCATATCTGGTGACCAGAGCCTTGATTTGTAATCAAATCCATTGGATCTTGTCTAATTCTTTCCTTACTTGACTTTTCTGTAGCATTTGCCTCTACTGCCTCTGTCCTTCTGGAAAGTTTCTTTGTTACTGTCCATGACACCCTCCACTGGCCCCATCTATACAGTGCTGATATCTTTTTGGAGTCATCTTCTTTCCCTGTCCTTTCACGTGGCTCATTCCCAGTTTCTGACCATGGCCCTTTTAATCTGCTCTATTAATCTTACAACGGGTTCATTCTCTCTCTCTCTCTCTCTCTCTCTTTTTTAAGCTTTATTGAGATTCAGTTCACATACCATGCCATTCACCCATTTAAGTCTGGAATTCAGTGATGTTTTAGTATACTCACAGATTGGTACAAATATCACCACAGTCAATTTTAGAACAGTTTCATCATCTTAAAAAGCAACTCTTCATTTTATCCCCTTCATGTGCTCATTTCCCCCAAACCCCAAGCAACCACTAATCCCATTTTCTGTCTGTATAGATTTGCTGAACCACTCCCTGTATTATTTCTTGTAGGGCAGTTCTGCCTGTGACAAATTTTGTTTTTGTTTATCTGGGAAGGTTTTAATTTTTCTATTTTTGCTGGATATATAATTCTTGGTTGACAACTTTTTTCTTTCAGCACTTACTTGTCATATATCATTTCACTGCCTTCTGTCCTCCAGGGTTTCTGATTAGTAATCTGCTTTTAATACTATTTTACATGATGAGTCACTTCTTTCTTGCTGCTTTCAATATTGTCTCTTTGTCTTTATTGCTTGATACTATCCCATATTTCATTTTTTGTCATTATTTTTCTTTCTGCTTTCTCACAGTATGTAATTTCAGTGTCCAGTCTGTTCATTCTTTCATCTCCTCAAATCTGCTATACAATCCCTCTGGTGAAATTTTGTTTTAGTTATAGTTTTCAACTCGAGTTTCTATATAATTTCAATTTGTTAAAATTTCTATCTCTTTATTGATATTCTTGATTTAGTGAAATATCTTTCTTTTATTTTCCTTTAGTCCTGGACATTGTTTTTTTCTAGGTATTTGACCATATTTAATATGGCTGATTTAAGGTTATTGTCTAGTAAGTTCAATGTTTGCTTCTTTAGGAGGAGTTTCTATTGATTATACCTTTTCTGCATATGAGCCTTACTTTCTTGTTTCTTTCCTTGTTTACTAAACTTTTTTCTTGAAAATAGGACATTTTAAATAGAAGAATGTGCCAATTCTAGAAATCAGAATTTTCTCCCTTCCATTGGGGTCATTGTTGAAATTTATTTGTTCGGTGACTTTTTAAAAAAATTCTGTAGAGCCTGTGTTTCTTTCATCTGAGGCAGTTGAAGTATCTGCCGAAATTTCTTTAAATGCCTAGACCCAGTAAGTCTCCCAGTCTTTGCTAAGGGGCTCTGGGCATGTCAGGGAATTCTTCAAACAGACAGATGGTTTATAACTCTGCATTAGCTTAGACTTTTTTCTAATGCCAAACCTCAAGGTCACCTAGAGGTGACAGCTCAGGGCTTTCTCACATCTTTCCTGACTATGCTCACAGCCTTAGGCATACGCACAGCCCTTTGCAAGTTTGCGGCCTCCTTGATTCTCAGGAATATATCAGAGGTTTTCAGAAACATTCAGAAACATTTCAGAAACATTTTCAGAAACATTTACGGACATCTCATTGTCCAACTTTTCCTTTCAAGCTTCTTGGTTAAGCCATTGTTTGTCTCAGCTGTTATCTACCACCTCAGGTAGCCATTAAGTTAAACAAATGCCAAAAAAAAGTTAAACAAATGCCTTTAATTGTTGATAAATGATGAGTGAGGATAATAAGGCTTTTCACACTGAGCTGTGAGTTAGCTCAAATAAAGGCATCCTTATAAGTGGGGTCTTTCAGGAAACCACCAAACTGGCCAAATAATGAGTTTTCTATGAATGAGGTTTCAATGGATCTCCAGCCGAGTTCTGCTCTTGTGCTTGCCAGCCTGCTGGTTGCAAACCATTGGTTGTCAAACTATTGCAGAGTTGGGAAGGAAAGGATATAAGTCATAAAAGGTCGCAGTATCACCATTCTACTATGATTAAGCTGTTTTGTTTTTTTAATAAATGTTTTGAAGATAGCCTTTGTTAATTTTTATAATTTTTGCTAGTTTTTTAAAAAAATGTATTTATTGAGAAAGCAAGAGACTGTGAGTGGGGGGAGAGGCAGAGGGGGAGAGAGAGAGAGAGATAGAGAGAGAGAATTTCATGCAGACTCTCTGTTGAGCATGGAGCCTGACATGGGACTTGATCCCACAACCCCGAGATCATGACCTGAGCCAAAATCAAGAGTTGGATGCTTAACCAACTGAGCTACCCAGGCGCCTCAGTTTTTGCCAGTTTTTTCCTAGTTTATACGAAGGAGAGAATCTTTTGGATCCTTACTTAACCATTTTTATTTATGTCACTTGTTAGCCAATTTTTTTTAATCCACAGGATCTAATTAAGTCAGATATTAAAGAGATTCACAAAAATGAAAGCAGTGCCACTTTTCTCACTAATGTTTTCGCTTTGGAGAATATAATTACCTTTTCTTTTTTTTCTTTTTTAGATTAAATTTTGAGAGGTATTCTTGTTCTTTTATTTATTTGTTTCAGTTACCAGCTACTACTACTGAGTTTCACATGCAGGAGGTACTCACTTAGGAACACTGAAGATATAAGTGAACAAATAATGGGATACATAACACTGAGGGGGGAAAAAGAAACTTGTTTCTGTCCCGTTATCTCTTAGTTTTCTTCCCTTTCTTTTCTACTTTTAATTGTGATAAGAACACTTAACATGAGATCTACCCTTAGCACATTTTTATGTGTATGATACTCTATTGTTAACTATAGGGATGGTGTTGTACAGCAGATCTCTGGAACTTGATGATTTTGCATAACTGAAATTTTATGTCTGTTGAACAGCAACTCCCCAGTTCCTCCTCCTCCCGGCCCATTTGAAGTCTTTTGTTGTGGAAATGTTCCCTTTTCTCATTTTCCAAGATTCTACCTTTTCCAGACTCCTTTTTTTATTATTAATTTTATTTTATTATGTTAGTCACCATACAGTACATCATTAGTTTCTGATGTAGTGTTCCATGAT
Source organism: Eumetopias jubatus (assembly GCF_037043125.1). Classification (NCBI taxonomy): domain Eukaryota; kingdom Metazoa; phylum Chordata; class Mammalia; order Carnivora; family Otariidae; genus Eumetopias; species Eumetopias jubatus. Next base: position 31,368,246 of record NW_028274821.1, read on the forward strand.
TCATTGTTTGCGTATAACACCATCGCATGCGTGCTCCATGCGATATGTGCCCTCCTTAATACCATCACCAGGCTAACCCATCCCCCCACCCCCTCCCCTCTAGAACCCTCAGTTTGTTTCTCAGAGTCCATAGTCTCTCATGGTTCGTCTCCCCCTCCGATTCCCCCCCCTTCGCTTTTCCCTTCCTGCTATCTTCTCTTTTTTTTTTTTTTGAACATATAATGTATTATTTGTTTCAGGGGTACAGATCTATAATTCATCAGTCTTACACAATTCACAGCACTCACCGTAGCACATATCCTCCCCAATGTCCATCACCAGCCACCCCATCCCTCCCACCCCCCACCACTCCAGCAACCCTCAGTTTGTTTCCTGAGATTAAGAGTCTCTTATGGTTCGTCTCTCTCTCCGGTTTCATCCTGTTCCATTTTTTCCTCCCTTCTCCTATGAGCCTCTGTCTTGTTTCTCAAATTCCTCATATCATGAGATAATATGATACTTTCTCTGATTGACTTACTTTGGTTAGCGTAATACCCTCCAGTTCCAACCACGTCGTTGCAAATGGCAAGATTTCGTTCCTTTTGATGGCTGTATAATATTCCACTGTGTATACACACCACATCTTCTTTATCCATTCATCTGTTGATGGACATCTTGGCTCTTTCCATAGTTTGGCTATCGTGGACATTGCTGCTATAAACATCGGGGTGCACATAGCCCTTCGGATCACTACATTTGTATCTTTGGGGTAAATACCCAGTAGTGCAATTGTTGGGTCATAGGGTAGCTCTGTTTTCAACTTTTTGAGGAACCTCCGTACCGTTTTCCAGAGTAGCTGCACCAGGTTGCATTCCCACCAACGGTAGGGAGGGTTCCCCTTTCTCCGCATCCTCGCCAACATCCTTTCCGGACTCATTACTTTTCGGAAAGCTTTTTCTTTGGCTTTTTGGCCTATACTTTTTCTGCCAGCCTCTTTACTATTCATGCTTCCCTAAATGCTATTTGGTATTTTTCTTTCCTTAGTCCCATATAGGATGTATAGCATATAGCTCACATTGCTGATTGCCTCTTAAAATTTTAGTTACCACCTAAATAGCTAATAACCCCTAAATGCTTGTCTTCATCCTCACACCTCTCTTCTATATTCTAAAATCATGTGTGTATTAGTTTAAGGGATAGTTCCACCTTTATGTTCACAGACCCTTCAGGAGCAACATGAACAGATCTGTCTCACTAAAACTTCTGACACTTTTTTTTTCCTTTTGTTTCCTAAATGTCAGTGTTTGGCACCAACATTCCAGAAGCTGCTCGTTTAGTTAGCCTGGGCGGTTGTGCAAGAAAGTAATGATCAGATCGGTTGCTGCTGCTACACCCTGAGATTATGTCCCTGTCCTTATATTCATTGCTGTTACTTCAGCATAAATAATCACTTATCCTGGTCTCTATGATTCCAAATCCTTGGTAAGTTGTTCTTTGCTCTTCATGAGCTCTAGATTTGTATATTTTTATATATGTATTTATACATAAGTTTGATCATGTAAAATATCTCCACAGCTTGCATGTATGTATCTTCTCTGTCTCCCTCTATTTACAATGACGATGTCTAAGGAGGGGATGAACATCTTAGAATTCTCTAGAATGCCCACAGTACCTTGGGATGAAGAGGAAGAGTTGTAGGAAACCTCTTCACATTGAATTTTTTTATCCTAAAAACATCTATAATTCACAAGTAGATATAAATGAATTATAGTAAGTTAAAAACCTTCTTAACTGAGCAACTCCACAGCTACAGACAAAATTAGGTCAGAAATAGGTGTCTTTGATAACCATGTCTTTTAGAGCTTAAGAGTAAACAGGAAAAGTGGTAATTCTCAACGATATGTGTCACGTAATTCTGAATCTTTGAACGAAATGTGTTGTTACAGGGATCCATGTCATTCGAAGATGTGATTGTCAGACTTACCCAGGATGAATGGCAGTACATGAGCCCTGCTCAAAGGACCCTGTACCGAGATGTGATGCTAGAGAACTACAGCCACACCTCATTTCAGTGGGTAAGCAGACCTTATTAGGTATCTTCGTCTAAATTAAATTTCCTTCTTTTTAAAAGTTGTCAAAACACGTGGACTCCTTGTAGAGATTAATATTGTACTGGCTTTTGAGTGAGAGGTCTAAGGTACCTGAAGCCTTTAGGAAGCAGACAAAATGTTTGTGTTGTTACTTTCCCATGGGATACTTCAAATGAGCACGTTTATTTTGCTGCTCTTGTTGCTGTATCTTGCTCCACCTTTGGAAGCCAAAAAGTGCATGGAGCCGGTATATGTATATACCTTCAATTGTCATGTTTACAGGGTATTGCACCGCCAAACCTGAGATGATCTTCAAGTTGGAGCAAGGAGAAGAGCCCTGGTCCTTAGAGGAAGAATTCCTAAACCAGAGATACCCAGGTGGGTGAGCACTGACAGAAGGAAACACTTGGGATAGTTAAACTTTTAGGGGAATACCTTTGAAAGTTTTGTTTGGTTGGTTGGTTGGTTGTTTTACCCTTTTAAACAGCTCCGTTGAAATACTATTTACATATCGTACAATCCACCCATTTAAAGGGTACAATTTAGTGGCTTTTCACATATTCACAGATATGTGTAAATATCACCACAGTTCATTTTCATTACCTCAGAAAGAAACCTCATACCCTCTAGTTATTACCCCCTATCCTCCTGTCCGCTACAGCCCAGCGATCACTAATCTACTTTCTGTCTTTATAGATGTGCCTATTGCAGACAATTCATGTAAATGCAGTCACACATTATATGGTCTTTTATGATTGGTTTCTTTCACATAGGATTATAAGATTCATGTGTATCAGTACTTCATCCTTTGTATGGAAAATAATGTCTCATTGTATGTATTTGCCACATTTGTTTGTCCATTCTTCACTCAGTTGACGTTTAGGATTCTACCTTTTGGCTATTGAATAATGCTGATAGAAACATTGATTTCCAAGATTTTGCATGGATTTTTTTTTTTTTTTTGGACATAACGCTTTTTTTCCTCTTACTGAGTTACACTTGATTCTAACTGCTGGGTTATGGGGTAAGTGTTTCAAGAATTTCCATACTATTTTCCACAGTGCCTGCCTATTTTTCATTCCTAACGACAGCATATGAGAGTTCTAATTTTTCCACATCTTTACCAACACTTGTTATTATCTGACTTTTTTATTCTAGCCATCCTCGTAGATGTGAAGTGGTATATCATTGAAGTGTTGATGTGCATTTCTGTACTAGGCATTTGGCCTGCCATGATAAATACCATAGTCTGGGTGGCCTAAACAGCAGAAATTTATTTCTTATACTTCTGGAAGCTGAAAGCCCAATATCAAGGTGCCAACATGATTAATTTCTGGTGAAGCTTCTTTCTGGCTTGCAGATGACTGCCTTCTGACTGTGCCCTCTTATGGCCTTTTCTCTGTGCTTTCATGGAGAGAGAACTGTGATGTCTCTTTCTATTCTGTCAAAGATACCAAGCCTATAGGAATTTGAGCCCCACCCTTATGAACTCATTTACCCTTAATTTCCCCAAAGGCCTTACCACCAAATAGAGTTACATTGAGGGTCAGGGCTTCAACATACGAATTTGGGGGGAGATATAATTCAGTCCATAACAGTTTACTTGGTCACTAGTGATGTCAAGCATTTTTTCATGTGCTTATTGGTATTTTTGTGTAAACTGGTAAATTCAGGAACTTCAAAAATTATAGTTTCAGTATAATTCTTAGAGCAAAAGAGCAAAATCACCCTAAGTGTGTTTGCTAGAGTTTTTGTTGTGAAGCTATTCAACCAGACAGCAGAATTTTTAGATTAAGCATATTTCCCAGTCATTAGATGTAAATGATTTGATCGTATTGGTTGGCTAAAAAAGATACCCCAAAATAAGTATGTTTGAAAGATTGCAATAAAAAAATAGTAAAGTTATTAAGTAAAAAACAAAATAATTTAGAGTTTCATGTTATTCAGGCTTGAATTTAGGCAATAAATGCAGTAACTTAGGGGTGCCTGGATGGCTCATCGGAATGTGTCTGCCTTCAACTCAGGTCATCCTCTCAGGGTCCTGGGATTGAACCCCGTGCCAGGATCTCTAATCAGTGGGAGCCTGTTTCTCCCTCTCCCTCTGCCCCACACCTCGCTCGTGCTCTCTCACTCTCTCAAATATAAATAAATAAATAAATAAATAAATAAATAAATAAATACATAAATAAATGCATTAATTTAAAAGAAGGCCCTCTTTTTACGAGCACAGGTTAAAGTAAACCCTTAAGCATTTGAATGACTGCACCAAACAGTATCATACTAGCTATCATAAAACACAAAATAATGGGGTTCTAAGAAGTTAAAATTCACGAGGATTAGGAGGTAATGTACCTCATCTGATTAAAGTAAAGATACTATGAACATTAAATAAGTATGCCTATATGGGATGTAAATGATATTTATATTAGAGTGAACCAGGGGCGCCTGGGTGGCTCAGTCAGTTAAGCATCTGCCTCTGGCTTAGGTCACGATCTTAGGGTCCTGGGATGGAGCTCTGTGTTGGGCTCCCTGCTCAGTGGAGAGTTTGCTTCTCCTCCCTCTGCCCCTCCCCCGTGCTCCTCTCCCTCTGTCTCTTGCAAATAAATAAAATCTTAAAAAAAAGTGAACCATATATATGTATTTGTATCCTGAGATCAAAGAACAAGCCTTTTCATGTATTGCATGGAGCACTGGGTGTTATACACAAACAATGAGTCATGGAACTCTACATCAAAAACTAATGTACTGTATGGTGACTAACATAACAAAAAAAAAAAAGAAAAAAGGAGAAGCCTTTCAGATTCCCATAGATTAATCATAAGATAGTGAAAACATAATGTTAATCTAGAAAGAAAACCAGTATTCCAACAAATTAGAATTGCATAAATAATATTCTCAACATATTTTGATAAATCAAGAAATTAATGAGTACACAAAAAACTCTTAAGATGGATATTTTAAAAATTATCTCTTTTAAACAACGTATAAAAAAGGATATCAAGTCCGAAATTGTGTGACATTTATAAAATAAATGTGCATATTATAAACCTTAGGGTATAGTAGATTAGTGAACAGAGGTAAATTGGTAGTCTAGTAATAAATTAAGCAAGAACAATAACAAAAATATACTAACACAAGCAGAATTTAAAAGTGGTAATCAACTGGAAGACTGAGAAATTATAGAATGTTTCTTAGACCAAAAAACAGTAAAATGGATGAAATTTTAGCTAACCCTAACAAAGACAAAAAAAGCACTTATACAATACAAAACTATAAATATTTAATGCAGTGTCAAAGAAAATCTCATTTATACGAGTGTTGTGGTAGGATTTGCTCTATTACATATGTAAAGCTCTGAGAGGTAAGTAGTATGGAACTGGAAGTGGGATAGTTTAATAAATTAGTGAAACGGAAAAGAAAGCTCAAGGGAAAAAAACATATACTTCATAGATAATTGGTCTTTTTTTTTAAGATTTTACTTATTTATTTGACAGAGAGAGACACAGCGAGAGAAGGAACAGAAGCAGGGGGAGTGGGAGAGGCAGACGCAAGCTTCCCGCGGAGCAGGGAGCCCGATGCGGGGCTCGATCCCAGGACCCTGAGATCATGACCTGAGCCGAAGGCAGATGCTTAACGACTGAGCCACCCAGGCGCCCCATAGATAATTGGTCTTGATAGATGGCACTAGCCCCACAAAGCAGTGGAGAAAGAATCCCAAAGTAACCTTATTGATCTAAACGAAAAATGGGATTCAGGTGGCTTAAAGGCCTGATTTTTCTCAAAGCAAAACTAGAGATATTCTATGGGATAATAAAGAGAATGTGTTTGTGACTCTGCTTGGGGAAGGAATAAGATATAAAAGTATTAACCAGGGGAAAGGTGGAATAAATGTATTCTATTTTACTCTCCACTAATTGCAACTAAATGTATACATGTGTGTGTATCTATACATATATCTATATCTATATATATGTATAACTGTGTGTATATGTATCAATATACATATGGTAAATATATATAGAATAAATGTAATATTCTGAAAGATTACACAGCAATGAAGGTGAGCTAGGGACCGTGGCACCTGATGAAATACAGGGTGGTTAGTGTTAGGAGAAGGCTGGTGGGGACCCTGACATCTCACCGCTCCTCACTGTTAATGTGGTAGCCTACTCCAACTCCCAAAGATGTCAGTGGAGGTTTAGGGGGGAACATGGACTTCTGTCCATACTTGGCAGTAGTGAAGCTGCATTCCACTTCTTTTGTTGGCATGATTTCAGAGGAGGTTGGCTAAAATTGAATGTAAAAATTCAGTTTATGAGTTTTCTCATAAAGATCATGCATTTGTTGTTCTGTCTAGAAATATCCAAACTCAGAGTAAGACAGATTTATTCATAAGCTTTCTTCTAGAAATTTTTAAATTTCACATTTTACATTTTGAAATTCATTTGGTGTTAGTTCTCATACACAGGATGGGATATGTGTCAAGGTTAATTTTTTGAAAAGGAGAGTCCAGTAATTCTAACACCATTAATTGAAAAGATTATCCTTTCTCTACCGAATAGCATTTCCATTGTTCTTAGAAGATGGATAAATGTATATTTTGTATATGGTACATAAGTTTATGTGTGTGTGTGTATTTGTACTTATATTCTGTACTTTTAACACTGTATGTGGTATCTGTATTTTTTATTCATCTACATATCCATCCTTATGTCAATACCACATTAACTTTATTATTCTAGGTTCTTAATTAGACCTTGAAATCAGTTAATGTGAGTCCACCAGCGTTCTTTATAAATTTTAAAATGAGCTTTTTAAATTTTTTTTAAATTTTATTTTGTTATGTTAATCACCATACATTACATCATTAGTTTTTGATGTAGTGTTCCATGATTCATTGTTTGCATATAACATCCAGTGCTCCGTTCAATACGTGCCCTCTTTAATGCCCATCACCAGGCTAACCAATCAAGTCCAAAATTGTGTGACATTTATAAAATAAATGTGCATATTATAAACCTTAGGGTATAGTAGATTAGTGAACAGAGGTAAATTGGTAGTCTACTAATAAATTAAGCAAGAACAATAACAAAAATATACTCCCCTCTAGAACCCGCAGTTTGTTTCTCAGAGTCCATAAGTCTCTCATGGTTCATCTCCCCCTCTGCTTCCCACCCTTCATTTTTCCCTTCCTACTATCTCCTTTTTTTTTTAAACATATAATGTATTATTTGTTTCAGAGGTACAGATCTGTGATTCAACAGTACTACACAGTTCACAGCGCTCACCATAGCACATACCCTCCCCAGTGTCCCAACCACCCCATCCCTCCCACCCCCCACCACTGCAGCAACACTCAGTTTGTTTCCTGAGATTAAGACTTCTTCATATCAGTGAGATCATATGATACATGTCTTTCTCTGATTGATTGATTTATCGCTCGGCATAATACCCTCTAGTTCCATTCACATCATTGCAAACGGCAAGATTTCATTCCTTTTGATGGCTGTATAATATTCCATTGTATGTATATATACCTATAGGTATGTACACACACACACAACACACACACACACCACATCTTTATCCATTCATCTGTCGATGGCCATCTTGGCTCTTTCCATAGTTTGGCTATCGTGGACATTGCTGCTTTAAACATCGGGGTGCACGTACCCCTTTGGATCCCTACATTTGTATCTTTGGGGTCAATACCCAATAGTGCAATTGCTGGGTCGTATGGTAGCTCTATCTTCAACTTCTTGAAGAGCCTCCGTACTGTTTTCCAGAGTGGCTGTGCCAGCTTGCGTTTCCACCAACAGTGTAGGAGGGTTCCCCTTTCTCCGCATCCCCTCCAACATCTGTCATTTCCTGACTTGTTAATTTTAGCCATTCTGACTGGTGGGAGGTGGTATCTCATTGAGGTTTTGATTTCGATTTCCCTGATGCCGAGAGATGTTCAGCACTTTTTCATATGTCTATTGGCCATTTGGATATCTTCTTTGGAAAAATGTCTTTTCATGTCTTCTGCCCATTTCTTGATTGGATTATTTGTTCTTTGGGTGTTGAGTTTGGTAAGTTCTTTAGAGATTTTGGATACTAGCCCTTTATCTGATATGTCATTTGCAAATACCTACTTCCATTCTGTTGGTTGTCTTTTGGTTTTGTGGACTGTTTCTTTTGCTGTGCAAAAGCTTTTTATCTTGATGAAGTCCCAATAGTTCATTTTTGCCCTTGCTTCCCTTACCTTTGGCATTGTTTCTAGGAAGGAGTTGCTGCGGCTGAGGTCGAAGAGGTTGCTGCCTGTGTGCTTTAGGATTTTGATGGACTCCTGTCTCACATTTAGGTCTTTAACCATTTTGAGTCTATTTTTGTGTGTGGTGTAAGGAAATGGTCCAGTTTCATTCTTCTGCATGTGGCTGTCCAATTTTCCCAACACCATTTGTTGAAGAGACTGTCTTTTTTCCGTTGGACATTCTTTCCTGCTTTGTCGATGATTAGTTGACCATAGAGCTGAGGGCCCGTTTCCGGGCTCTCTATTCTGTTCCATTGATCTATATGTCTGTTTTTCTGCCAGTACCATACTGTCTTGATGATGACAGCTTTGTAATGGAGCTTGAAATCCAGAATTGTGATGCCACCAGCTTTGCTTTTCTTTTTCAACATTCCTCTGGCTATTCAGGGTCTTTTCTGGTTCCATACAGATTTCAGGATTATTTGTTCCATCTCTTTGAAAAAAGTGGATGGTTTTTTGATGGGGATTGCATTGAATGTGTAGATTGCTCTAGGTAGCATTGACATCTTTACGATGTTTGTTCTTCCAATCCATGAGCATGGAACGTTTTTGCATTTCCTTGTGTCTTCCTCAATTTCTTTCCTGAGTATTTTATAGTTTTCCGAGTACAGATTCTTTGCCTCTTTGGTTAGATTTATTCCCAGGTATCTTATGATTTTGGGTGCAATTGTAAATGGGATCGACTCCTTAATTTGTCTCTCTTTTGTCTTGTTGTTGGTGTATAGGAATGCCACTGATTTCTGTGCATTGATTTTATATCCTGCCACTTTACTGAATTCCTGTATGAGTTCTAGCAGTTTTGGGGTGGAGAGGCTTTTGGGTTTTCCACATAAAGTATCATATCATCTGCAAAGAGTGAGAGCTTGACTTCTTCGCCAATTTGGATGCCTTTGATTTCTTTTTGTTGTCTGATTGCTGTGGCTAGGACTTCTGATACTATGTTGAATAGCAGTGGTGATAATGGACATCCCTGCTGTGTTCCTGACCTTAGGGGGAAAGCTCTCGGTTTTTCCCCATTGAGAATGATATTCACTGTGCGTTTTTCGTAGATGGCTTTTATGATATCGAGGTATATACCCTCTATCCCTAACTCTGAAGAGTTTTGATCAAGAAAGGATGCTGTCCTTTGTCAGAAGTTTTTTCTGCATCTATTGAGAGGATCATATGGTTCTTGTTCTTTCTTTTATTAATGTATCACACTGATTTGCGGATGTTGAACCAACCTTGCAGCCCAGGGATAAATCCCACTTGGTCGTGGTGTGAATAATCCTTTTAATGTACCGTTGGAGCCTATTGGCTAGTATTTTGGTGAGAATTTTGGCATCCATGTTCATCAGGGATATTGGTCTGTAATTTCCATTTTTGATGGGGTCTTTGGTTTGGGGATCAGGGTAATGGTGGCCTCATTAAACGAGTTTGGAAGTTTTCCTTCCATTTCTATTTTCTGGAACAGTTTCAGAAGAATAGGTATTAATTCTTCTTGAAATGTTTGTAGAATTCCTTTGGGAAGCCATTTGGCCCTGGGCCTTTGTTTGTTGGGAGATTTTTTATTACTTTTTCAATTTCTTTAGTGGTTATAGGTTTATTCAGGTTTTCTATTTCTTCCTGGTTCAGTTTTGGTAGCTGATACATCTGTAAGAATGCATCCATTTATTCCAGATTATCCAATTTGCTGGCATATAGTTGCTCATAATATGTTCTTATAGTTGTTTGTATTTCTTTGGTGTTGGTTTTGATCTCTCCTCTTTCATTCATGATTTTATTTATTTGGATCCTTTCTCTTTTGTTTGGTAAGTCAGGCCAGGAGTTTATCAATCTTATTAATTCTTTCAAAGAACCAGCTCCTAGTTTCGTTGATCTGTTCTACTGTTCTTTTGGTTTCTATTTCATCGATTTGTGCTCTGATCTTTATTATTTCTCTTCCCCTGCTGGGTTTAGGCTTTATTTGCTGTTCTTTCTCCAGCTCCTTTAGGTGTAAGGTTAGGTTGTGTATTTGAGACCTTTCTTGTTTCTTGAGAAAGGCTTGTATTGCTATATACTTTGTTCTTAGGACCACCTTTGCTGCATCCCAAAGATTTTGAACAGTTGTGTTTTCATTTTTGATGGTTTCCATGAATTTTTTTAATTCTTCTCTAGTTTCCTGGTTGACCCATTCATTCTTTAGTAGGATGCTCTTTAGCCTCCACGTATTTGAGTTCTTTCCGACTTACCTCTTGTGACTGAGTTCTAGTTTCAAAGCACTGTGGTCTGAAAATATGCAGGGAATGATCCCAATCTTTGGTACCGGTTGAGTCCTGATTTGTGATGTATTCTGGAGAATGTTCCATGGGCACTAGAGAAGAATGTGTATTCTGTTGCTTTGGGATGGAATGTTCTGAATATATCTGTGAAGTCCATTTGGTCCAGTGTGTCATTTAAAGTCTTTATTTCCTTGTTGATCTTTTGCTTAGATGATCTGTTCATTTTATTTTATTTTTTTTAAAGATTTTATTTATTTATTTGACAGAGAGAGAGAGAGAGGCCGGACCTGGGCATCCTGGCAGGCACACAGGGTACGGCGGTGCTAACCTCCTAAAACAAGGGGTGAGCCGAGAGCAACCTTCCTCACAGGCCGCTTCCCCTGTCTGAGACACGTTCAGGGCCCATTTCCCTGCTCTCACACAAACACACAGCAGATGACGTTTGCGCTCAGGAAGGGCCTTCTCGGCCGAGGCGCGGGGTCTCCAGCCTCTTGCTGCTTTGCGCTGGGCGGGTGGTGCTTCGGACTAAACGCACACAGGGGGCAGACGACCTAGCTTCACGAAAGTGGAGTTGATTCGAGAGGCGCCTTGGGGCCATGCTTCTTTCTCTCTTGGAGGTCTGCTGGGCCCCACTCGCCAGGCGGGCACACAAGCACCGTTGAGTAAAGTGGCCACCCTCCAGGGAGGGGCCCTGAAGCTGAAGCTGTGCTCCGGCACACGGCTTCCTCCCTCAGAGCGGTCGAATTTGGCGAAAGCACGCTTTCTCTCCACTGTTGTGGCTTCGAGTCAGTACGCTGGCAATTGGATTTGCAGACAAGAGTAGGGCCGCAGTTCTGGCTTCATGAAAAAAGTGGGGAGTCGTGTTCTGCCTTCTGCCGCGGCCTCTCACTCAGAAGATGGGTATTGCATTCGCTGGCAGTCCTCGCCCACATGCACACAGCAAGATAATTCCACCCTCAGGAAAGGCTCTTCAGGGTGAAGCACATTTCTCTCCACAGTGTGGTTCCTTCGCGTTTGGTGGTGGCGGCGGCCTTTTCCTCCGTCGGGTTTACTTAGGGAAGTCGTTCTCAGGGCTCTCAGCCCCAGTACACAGGCTACGGCGTCCTCCCAGCCGGTGACCGGCGGAAGCTGAAGCACGGTTTCTCCACCGTGTTGTGCCTTCGAGGGAGGTGCCTGGAAGGGAGGCCTCCACACACACAGGCCGGAGGAGGGCTGGCTTCGGGAACTACAGCTGAGGCGAGTAGTGCCTCTGCACGAAGCCGTTTCTCTAGCCCGGGCGTTTAGGGGAATCTATTCCCAGGCTCTCACGCACACCCTTTGAAAGGGTTTCCACCCTCCGCCGGGGTGATGCTCTCTACCACACGGCACCTGTACCCCGCGATTAACTCCTGCCACTATGTAACGCTACACCTCGGAATCTTCGTGGTGGTGGCCGGGGACCTAGGCATCCAGGCAGGCACACAAGTGGACGGCGGTGCTAACCTAAAACAAGGGGTGAGCCGAGAGCAACCTTCCTCACAAGCCGCTTCCCCAGTCAGAGTTACGTTCAGGACCCATTTCTCTTGCTCTCACACAAACACACAGCAGATGACGTTTACGCTTCTGCTGTGTGTTTGTGTGAGAGCAAGAGAATGCTTCCATCGTTAGGAACGACTTTATGGCTGAAGCCCGGACTCTCCACAGTGTGGTTCCGTCGAGTCAGGTGCTATGAGTTCGACCTGCACGCACAGACGGGGGCAACGGTACTGGCTCCGGAAACAAGAGCCGAGTCGAGAGGGTTCTTCGGAGGCGGCAGCCTTTTCCTCCCTTGGGTTTACGTAGGGAAGCCGGTCCCCGTGTTCTCAGCCCCACGACACAGGCTACCGCCTCCTCCCAGCCGGTGACTGGCAGGATCTGAAGCACGGGTTCTCCACCGTGTTGTGCCTCCGAGGGAGGTGCCTGGAACGGAGGCCTCCACGCACACATGCCGGAGGAAGGCTGGCTTCCCGAACCTACAGCTTAGGTGAGCGGTGCCTCTGCACGAAGCCGTTTCTCTCGCCCGGGGCTTTGGGGGAATCATTTCCAGGCTCTCATTCACACCCACTGAAAAAGTTTCCCCCCTCCGCAGGGGTGATGCTGTCTACCACACGGCCCCTCTACCCCGCTGTTAACACCTGCCGCTCGGTAACGCTACAGCTCGGATTCTCTGTGGTGGTGCTGGGGACCTGGGCATCCAGGCAGGCACAGTGGTTACAGCGGTGCTAACCTCCTAAATCAAGGGGTGAGCCGCGAGCAGCCTTCCTCTCAGGCCGCTTCCCCTGTCAGAGACACGTTCAGGGCCCATTTCCCTGCTCTCACACAAACACACAGCAGATGACGTTTGCGCTCAGGAAGGGCCTTCTCTGCCGAGGCGCGGGAGTCTCGAACCATCTTGTTGCTTTGCGCCGGGCGGGTGGCGCCTCGGAGTAAACGCCCACAGGACCAGACGACCTAGCTTCACGAAAGCAGAGTTGAGTCGAGAGGCGCCTTGGGCCCATGCTTCTTTCTCCCTTGGAGTTCTGTTGGGGCCCACTGCCCAGGCAGGCACACAAGCACCGTTGATAAAAGAAAGAGATTAGTTCTACTGTTCTGTTTAACTCAGTATATCCAAATTATTAACCACACTTCAGGTGTAGTTGTTGCATGCAGCTAATGGCTACCTTACGCGATAGTACACTTGTAGTGGATTCCAAAGTCCTGTTTAGAGTGTTAAATGGAGGTTTCAGTTACAGTGAATTTGTTTCTCAGGCCCAGATCCCAGCCCCTCTGTAGTGAAGTATCTTAAGAACAACTGTCATTTAGAAGAATAGCTCTTCTTTTTTTTTTTTTAAAAGATTTTATTTATTTATTTGAGAGAGAGCATGAGAGATACAGAGCACGAGAGGGAAGAGGGTCAGAGGGAGCAGACTCCCTGCTGAGCAGGGAGCCTGATGTGGGACTCGATCCCGGGACTCCAGGAGCATGGCCTGAGCTGAAGGCAGTCGCTTAACCAACTGAGCCACCCAGGCTCCCTAGAAGAATAGCTCTTCTGACAGATTACTCCCTGGAGCTTCAGAGCAGGGCCAGAAGTTTCAAGAAAGGCACAGGTCCTGAATTGCTCCACCAGAAGCAGTTCTTGATTCCTGTATAGCATGAGTCAGACTTAGTGACTGCACGCAGAAGCCATCACAGACTGTGTGACAGTGGGCACTTGACCAGCTTGCAGAAGGTGGTGAGCAGGGGTTGAGAGGGATGGGTGACTGTCAGGCTGTACAGGAAAAGGCACTTCACTGGGTGGTTGGTAAGGACATGATGCCCAGGGAAGGTATAACCAGGCAGAACTAATGAAATTCTAAATAGCACCCAGTTTCCTTCATTCCCCCTCATTCTTTCCAGATTCTGAGCTGCCCTCATACCATGTCCATCACAACATGTGGCATCTGGAGTTATGCTGATGCTCCCTCCTTCCTGAGTGTAGGGAATGACGAAAGGATAGTAGAAGGAAAGTTTTCTATATTAGACACTTTTGGAAGCTCAAAATATTGGGCCTGAAATGAATGATTTTTGAAAAGACACCCAGGGCAGAATTAAGAACTTAAGCACAGTGCTGTTTACTTACACAGGTAAGTACTATCGGCATCTTACTAAAATCTGTTTCAGGATTTGCAACCAAGTAAGAACAAAAAGTTAGAAAAAATATTTCTTGCATAAAGCATCCCATCTTTATTTTGAAGTTTTCTGGGGAAGCTCTAACTCAAGGTGTAAAGACAACACAAATTTGATTAACAATCCCATCTGAGTAGGTTTTTTTAAACAACATTAGTTTAAATGAAGGTAGAAGGTTTTACCTTGTATACCTGAATTTGTTTAACCAATATCCTCTTGTTTTATTTTGTGTTTTTTGTTGTTGTTCTTACTTAGAAGGGGACATAAATTGTTAAGTCATCGACTTCTGAGTTTCACAGCAGTGAAAATGCAAGGTTAAGCCTGTGTCACCATATCGCAGATGCGTTTGTTCAGGTAATACCTCTGTGTGGTCCTTCTTGTTCCCTTTCAAGAATGTCAAAAGGATATTTTTCTATAGGGAAACCTTTTTTCCAGCTGATGTTATGAAATTTTTAGGTAAATAAAAATAGTTGTAAGGCAGACCAGGTTTCTCATGATGCTATTTCTCCTTCCTCTTTCCCAGCTGAACCTTTTCATTTCTTCACATTCTTCAAGGAGCTGCAGAAATGTACCTGAAGCCTTTAGGAAGCAAAATGTTTGTGTTGTTACTTTCCCATGGGATACTTCAAATGAGCACGTTTATTTTGCTGCTCTTGTTGCTGTATCTTGCTCCACCTTTGGAAGCCAAAAAGTGCATGGAGCCGGTATATGTATATACCTTCAATTGTCATGTTTACAGGGTATTGCACCGCCAAACCTGAGATGATCTTCAAGTTGGAGCAAGGAGAAGAGCCCTGGTCCTTAGAGGAAGAATTCCTAAACCAGAGATACCCAGGTGGGTGAGCACTGACAGAAGGAAACACTTGGGATAGTTAAACTTTTAGGGGAATACCTTTGAAAGTTTTGTTTGGTTGGTTGGTTGGTTGTTTTACCCTTTTAAACAGCTCCGTTGAAATACTATTTACATATCGTACAATCCACCCATTTAAAGGGTACAATTTAGTGGCTTTTCACATATTCACAGATATGTGTAAATATCACCACAGTTCATTTTCATTACCTCAGAAAGAAACCTCATACCCTCTAGTTATTACCCCCTATCCTCCTGTCCGCTACAGCCCAGCGATCACTAATCTACTTTCTGTCTTTATAGATGTGCCTATTGCAGACAATTCATGTAAATGCAGTCACACATTATATGGTCTTTTATGATTGGTTTCTTTCACATAGGATTATAAGATTCATGTGTATCAGTACTTCATCCTTTGTATGGAAAATAATGTCTCATTGTATGTATTTGCCACATTTGTTTGTCCATTCTTCACTCAGTTGACGTTTAGGATTCTACCTTTTGGCTATTGAATAATGCTGATAGAAACATTGATTTCCAAGATTTTGCATGGATTTTTTTTTTTTTTTTTGGACATAACGCTTTTTTTCCTCTTACTGAGTTACACTTGATTCTAACTGCTGGGTTATGGGGTAAGTGTTTCAAGAATTTCCATACTATTTTCCACAGTGCCTGCCTATTTTTCATTCCTAACGACAGCATATGAGAGTTCTAATTTTTCCACATCTTTACCAACACTTGTTATTATCTGACTTTTTTATTCTAGCCATCCTCGTAGATGTGAAGTGGTATATCATTGAAGTGTTGATGTGCATTTCTGTACTAGGCATTTGGCCTGCCATGATAAATACCATAGTCTGGGTGGCCTAAACAGCAGAAATTTATTTCTTATACTTCTGGAAGCTGAAAGCCCAATATCAAGGTGCCAACATGATTAATTTCTGGTGAAGCTTCTTTCTGGCTTGCAGATGACTGCCTTCTGACTGTGCCCTCTTATGGCCTTTTCTCTGTGCTTTCATGGAGAGAGAACTGTGATGTCTCTTTCTATTCTGTCAAAGATACCAAGCCTATAGGAATTTGAGCCCCACCCTTATGAACTCATTTACCCTTAATTTCCCCAAAGGCCTTACCACCAAATAGAGTTACATTGAGGGTCAGGGCTTCAACATACGAATTTGGGGGGAGATATAATTCAGTCCATAACAGTTTACTTGGTCACTAGTGATGTCAAGCATTTTTTCATGTGCTTATTGGTATTTTTGTGTAAACTGGTAAATTCAGGAACTTCAAAAATTATAGTTTCAGTATAATTCTTAGAGCAAAAGAGCAAAATCACCCTAAGTGTGTTTGCTAGAGTTTTTGTTGTGAAGCTATTCAACCAGACAGCAGAATTTTTAGATTAAGCATATTTCCCAGTCATTAGATGTAAATGATTTGATCGTATTGGTTGGCTAAAAAAGATACCCCAAAATAAGTATGTTTGAAAGATTGCAATAAAAAAATAGTAAAGTTATTAAGTAAAAAACAAAATAATTTAGAGTTTCATGTTATTCAGGCTTGAATTTAGGCAATAAATGCAGTAACTTAGGGGTGCCTGGATGGCTCATCGGAATGTGTCTGCCTTCAACTCAGGTCATCCTCTCAGGGTCCTGGGATTGAACCCCGTGCCAGGATCTCTAATCAGTGGGAGCCTGTTTCTCCCTCTCCCTCTGCCCCACACCTCGCTCGTGCTCTCTCACTCTCTCAAATATAAATAAATAAATAAATAAATAAATAAATAAATAAATACATAAATAAATGCATTAATTTAAAAGAAGGCCCTCTTTTTACGAGCACAGGTTAAAGTAAACCCTTAAGCATTTGAATGACTGCACCAAACAGTATCATACTAGCTATCATAAAACACAAAATAATGGGGTTCTAAGAAGTTAAAATTCACGAGGATTAGGAGGTAATGTACCTCATCTGATTAAAGTAAAGATACTATGAACATTAAATAAGTATGCCTATATGGGATGTAAATGATATTTATATTAGAGTGAACCAGGGGCGCCTGGGTGGCTCAGTCAGTTAAGCATCTGCCTCTGGCTTAGGTCACGATCTTAGGGTCCTGGGATGGAGCTCTGTGTTGGGCTCCCTGCTCAGTGGAGAGTTTGCGTCTCCTCCCTCTGCCCCTCCCCCGTGCTCCTCTCCCTCTGTCTCTTGCAAATAAATAAAATCTTAAAAAAAAGTGAACCATATATATGTATTTGTATCCTGAGATCAAAGAACAAGCCTTTTCATGTATTGCATGGAGCACTGGGTGTTATACACAAACAATGAGTCATGGAACTCTACATCAAAAACTAATGTACTGTATGGTGACTAACATAACAAAAAAAAAAAAGAAAAAAGGAGAAGCCTTTCAGATTCCCATAGATTAATCATAAGATAGTGAAAACATAATGTTAATCTAGAAAGAAAACCAGTATTCCAACAAATTAGAATTGCATAAATAATATTCTCAACATATTTTGATAAATCAAGAAATTAATGAGTACACAAAAAACTCTTAAGATGGATATTTTAAAAATTATCTCTTTTAAACAACGTATAAAAAAGGATATCAAGTCCGAAATTGTGTGACATTTATAAAATAAATGTGCATATTATAAACCTTAGGGTATAGTAGATT